>NC_090646.1:651448953-651451453 GCF_040937935.1 Hyperolius riggenbachi
TCCCGCTTCGGCTTTTGTTGCAGACACTTGTTTCCTGTACAAAGACAAGCAGGAGGGTGGAGTCAAAACAGGACGTGGAAGGATTGAGCTCAAGGGAGAAAGGTTAACACTTAGTTAAGATTTATTTATTATTATTTTTTTTTTACAATGAACTTCCCCATAAGGTAGGATCCTAACACAGTATGCTATTGGGTGGCCGAGGGTTATGGGGAGCGCTGCTACTTACCTACTGGGTGCTGCTACCTGTCCCCTGTGAGAGAGACTCCATCGCTGGCCACACTTCAAAGCATCTTCCTGTGAACATGCGCAAGGCATGCCGGGAGCTGTAGTATGTAGAGGTGTACGGACTACAGCTCCCGGCATGCATTGCAGCCAGGAGCGCCCGCATAGGTAGATTCCTTACAGTGCGGCTGGTAATGGAGACCTTCACAAAGACGGTGGGTGTTCTACATGAGAAGCCCTCTCCCTTCGTAGGTAGGCATACGGAGTTGGGAACCTCCCTTATTCGGAATGCATTTAAGTCGAGGTTACTCTGACTTTTAAAGAGTTAATTCATGCAAAAAATAAAATGTGAGGCAAGGTGAGGTACCACCTTCCTAAAAGGAAAACCATACAGATTTTCTCTTTATTTTTGTTTTAACTATTTGTTTCAACACAGACGTGCAATTCCCGGTGGGGGTCAGGAAGGTGCCGTGATGCATGCAGGGAGATGAAGCCCGGA
Organism: Hyperolius riggenbachi; assembly: GCF_040937935.1. Taxonomy (NCBI): domain Eukaryota; kingdom Metazoa; phylum Chordata; class Amphibia; order Anura; family Hyperoliidae; genus Hyperolius; species Hyperolius riggenbachi. The sequence continues at coordinate 651,449,675 of NC_090646.1, forward strand.
AGATGAGAGTACAGTGCTGTAATCGCATCTCCTGGTCTACATTTCCCAGTATGCATTGCGGCGTATGCGCACGACCACTGCTGGGAATGACAAAGGCTGACAGAAGCTGTAGTTGGCTTCAGAAGATTAGGATCCTGAACGGGCTGGGGGACAGAGGAGCAGCACCCCATAAGTTAGTAACGGACCTCCCACAGCAAAATATACCATGACAACTCGCTTATGGGGAGGTTCCCCATGACATGACAACTGTATAGGGGAGGGAGGACCACTAAACACCAAGGAACTGTATAGGAGCTGAGAGAGGGGGCAATCTGACAGCAGGGAACTTTATAAGGTGGGCAGTAGACTGAGGTTGGCCTGCGACTAGGTCCAAAGTGTTCAATTTCGGTCCACTTTGTATTGACACCCCTGGCTTTATATGGAACTTCTGATGCACTGCAGCACCCAGTGTGAGCGAGCATTTGCCACTCTGAATGCTGTAATGTGAGGCCTTCATCAGCAATCTCCATTTCCACTCTACATCCACTGTATGCATTTTTTTAATTGCTTGGTTATTTGAGAAGGAGATCACATCATACAAGCACATCAATAGGGGACTCAGCTGATTGATGTGCGGATGATTGGGGGATTTTGACAGCACAGGAAGTACCAGGAGATTACTGTTGTGCAGCTTTGCAGGACATTGCTGGACACACAGCTAGGGGTGAAAGCTGTGATGTGCTCTCTCTCTCTCCCCAGAGCAAAAACAGCTGTGATGACCCACCTGCTGCAACACTCTTTTCCTCTGGGCACTTGCGCTATGGAAGCCACACAGATTATCACGGCAGTTCCAAATTACAGACAGGTCAGCCGAAGGTGCAGGGCGAGCGACGAGACAGCTGGCCAAAGGTAACAGCACAGTCAGGAAGAGAGGAAGAGATCCTCCTCCAAAAAGAGCAGCAGCGACTCTCAGGCTGGGAGCGCCACCCCTCTCTGCGGGAAAAGTCAAGGCTGTGGAGTCAGAGCAATTTTGGGTACCTGGAGTCGGTGGTTTCATAAACTGAGGAGTCGGATGATTTTTCTATCAAATCCACAGCCCTGGGGAAAGCACAAGCTTTCTGACATGTATGTTTCAGTGTTTTGCGATGTTTTTCATTTTTTTAAAATCTTTTTTAATGGAAATCGCTGTATGCGAATCATGGGATTCAGATACAGTATCCAAGATGTTGGGCGTTTTTAAAATGTCACATTACTAAACGCAGATAACTGCATTTTGCAATGCGGCCCCATAGACTTCCATTACGTGCGATTTTGTTTCCCGCAAACCGTTAGACAAGCGTGTTCCCAGCCTTATATTTCTCATAGGTATTTATATTCTACCCCAGGGCCGTCCAACTAGAGGCCTAGGCCTGTTCTAGGCCAATATGTGCTGCACATACCACTCTCGGCAGCTATAGGGATGGGCCTCTCAATAGCCCCCACCGTTTCTAATTTCGATGACGTCTCGCTGGCCGCGGCAGAGGGTTTAACCATGTCGCTGTCTATAGCGGATGTGGTCCATGTTGCGTTCACTAGCCTTCCACATCACTCCAATGCTTCCTTGTTCAAACCCGGAAGGTGGAGTGACGTGGAATGAGATGTGGTCTGCATCAGCTACAGGAAGTGACATGGGCAAGTCAACCAAAGCCCATCACTGCGCACCCCTTCCACCCCCCCCCCCCCCCCCACCTGTAGAAAAACCAGCCTGGGGACAGCAACATATTTAATTTTTCAGTTCCCCATCTTCAAATGAGATTGGCT
>NC_090646.1:651453953-651476453 GCF_040937935.1 Hyperolius riggenbachi
GCTTCCGAGAGAAGCGGTCGCTTTTTCTGCGGGGAGAGGAATCAGTGATCGGGCACCATGGCCCGATTCATTGTTTCCTGGGCTAACGATCCGCGGCCGGGAGCGAACGGCCGCGGGAGCGCACATGGCCTCCTTGACATAGTGCGGCTTTCATTATGCCTATGACACGTAAAGGAACGCAGACGGCCCGAAGACTTCTGGGTAAGTTAATTCCCCGTTCCCTGAGGTCACACGTGAAGTCATTAGACTTGATTTGAATTCCGAATTTGAGTAGTAAACTACTCAAAAGCCCACCACTGGCCATGGCTGCTTTTATCTAACTCATCGGAGACCTCTCCCATCCCTCACCTTCCCTTCACGTGCACTTTAACCACTTAAAGTGGATCCGAGATGAACTTTTACTCATTGCATAACTGTGTTCCTTTCCTATTGTTTATAGGGCATTCCTCAAACTCAAGCCAAATACTTTTGTTTTGTTTTAATACTCTAATGCCTTATAAACTAAACAAGCCTCGCCCACAGGTTTTCAGAGAGCCAAGGCACTATCAGACAGTAGCAAGGGCTCATGGGAGCTCAGTCTTGGCAGGAGGAAGGGGAGGTATTACTAGCCAGAGATTTCAGAGGCAGGAGGGAGGAGGGGGGATTCGTTTTTTTTCACAGTCTGAGTGCTGAAGATGCAAATAAGCCTACCTCTGTGTAATGTTTACAAACAACTTGGCTGCTGTCATTGTATCACAGGAAGACAATCATTCTATTAAAGCTGTGTGCAGTTAGATTTGTTGTGTAAACTATCTAAACTTTAGATGATATATAGACAAGTTACTTGTTATAGTTAGTTTTTCATCTCGGATCCGCTTTAAAGCCAATGGGTACCGCTAATAAAAAAAAAAAAGTCAGATACTCACCTAAGGAGAGGGAAGGCTCGGTCCTAATGAGCCTTCCCTCTCCTCTCCCGGTGCCCTCGGTGCTGCGCTGGCTCCCCTGTTCGCGTCCGTCGCCGCAGGGACTTCGGAGGTCTTCGGGAGCACTCGGGCTTCCGAAGACAGGCCGCTCCATACTACGTACGCGCGAGCGCGTCATAGAGGACACTCGCGCATGTGTAGTATGGAGCGGCCCCGTCCTCGGGAGCCCGAGTGCTCCCGAAGGCTTCCGAAAGCTCCCTTCGGCATGCGGAAGTGGCAGTATTTGACCGAACTGGTCGAATACTGCCACGGGGGATCCTGCGCGGGACCGGGCACCGGGAGAGGAGAGGGAAGGCTCATTAGGACCGAGCCTTCCCTCTCCTTAGGTGAGTATCTGACTTTCTTTTTTGAAACGGTAAACATTCACTTTAAGTACCAGCGGTCTCTGCCCCCTTAAGGACCAGAGAGTGCTGGTACAAGAAACAGCGGAATCCCAATGAAACGCCGCACATACCCACCGCACCCGCCGCACGTCGGGAACCTGGGCCGCCCACTCTGCCATCTCTATGACGGTAGAGTTCCTGTGAGCCAATCAGCAGCCGCTTTCATTGGCTCCTGACCCTGTCTATCAATGTAAGCCAATGGGAGCACCTTATGTTGATAGACAGGGTCGGGGGCAACGAAAGCGGCGAGAACGCACAGAGTCGGTTGATTGAAATCTACGCCCTGTCAGCCAGACAGCCATCAAAACAGGTCGTAGATTTCAATCTTTGCAGTCCAAAAGTAGTTAAATCTATAACCTAGAAGTATTTGCATCTGGGGATGTGAAATCTTGCGCTACAACTGCAGTGGTAACAGCAATGATAGGGAAACGCCAATCCAGCTGCTTCCCAGACCCGGCTGTAAGGTGATCTTTAAAGCAGACCTGAACTCTTGCACAGAAAAGAAGGAAAACATAGAGAAATGCACCCTGTATGTATTTAGAGTTTAGCCTGACTAATTCCCCCTCAACTGTGACTAATCACAACTGTAATTTGATCTCTCAGCTGTGTCAGCTGGCTGTCAGCAGAGCAGCTAATTTGTAAGCACAGGAAGTTAATTCTTTGTCTGCTTCCATGAAAGCATAAAGTAGGCTGAAGATTTATTGCAGGATTTGTATTAGCTGTAACCAAGACATGTTTTTCTTTAAAGGCTATTATGCTGTTGCTTTTTTTTTTAGAGCAGAGAGGACATTCTGAGTTCAGGTCCGCTTTAAGTGCAGTTTAGGGTCCCTGGGAGTAACGGTAGTCAGGAGTACTACAGCCACGTGTTACCCTGACAGCAGTGCAGGTCCCGGGATGGCTCCTGTGGATCTCAATGTCATCATGGCCAGGAGATGGTCTATATATATATATATAGGAAGGGAATCGACCACTTCTCCCCAGGAGGACGCTTAGCTGGAAACTGCCAAGATCTGAGAGCAGCTGGCCTACTGAATCAGTGGTTCCTATGGAGATATAGCTGGCTGTGAATCAGTGTGATGCAGGGACGGACCTCAGCCTTGCTGGTGCAATGTCTGCTCACTAGCAGAACCAGCAAAGCCCTAAAGCAAACCTGAACTGATGATAAACTGCTGAGATAAACCATTATATCTGTACTCATAAATAGGAATGTCCCGTCCAAGTTCATTTTGTGTTTAACCCCCCCCCCTGGCTTTATGATTATTCCTGGATTTTAGGGTCTTTTAAAAAAGTTTCAGACCCTACAAATCGGGAAAAAAACATCATGTCCCGTCAGTCTCTGCAGCAGCCCTGCTCTCACTCACCTCCCTGGGCTCCAGCGCTGCAATTTTCCCTCCGTCCTCTGCGTGGCACTGAAACTCTGTAGTGAGATCGATGACTGATCTCACCAGAGAGATTCAGAGCCTCGGAGGACAGGAAGGAGAACGGCTACCGACGTTTGGATCCCCCGGGAGGGGAGTAAAAAACCCCCGCTGCGGACTATACTCTGCATAGAGCTCCCGGCGGCTAACCAGGACTACAGTCGGGATTACTGCCAGGGAGGTTAAAACCTAAAAAAAAAATGCAAGTTTAATGTTTTTATTGTCTCAGTCGAATGACAGTGTTTTAGGCTCGGTCCCCACTTGTGCCGGTTTAACGGGAGCAGACAGTGTAGTGTCCCCTCCAAAGGTCTGGCTGTAGCCCAGGGCAGAGGCGTTACCACCACAGGCTATATGGGGAACGCATCCGCCTGCCCGGGATTATCGCAGACTGCACAGATGTGCGGCTCACTTACTGCGATGGATCCCACAAACCCTTTGCAGGGGAGGGGAGGACCTGCCCCCCCCTCCCCCGATGATAGGGAATGTGGGAGCTATGGTTACGCCCCTCATCATAAATGCAGATAAGCAGACTGAAGGATGCAGTGGCTGAAGAGCAATAGGTTGTGTGAGAAACCCTCTGGAAATCCCAGCAGATGGGCCAGCTGAGGGCGGGGCTTGCTATACATAGAATAGCAGGATAGTGATGGCAGCTCGGCTCACCTGACATTCTGTGTGGGGTTCCACCTCTCCGAAGGCAGCTCTCCGCTCTGTGGATCGTCTACAGGCGGGTGAAGGATGGAGATACAAACATCACCGTTCTGGAAGGAACAGGAGGAAAAGAGAAGACAGAATTCAGAAGCCATAAAGGTAACTCCCCACAGGAATGCAAATTCTATGGTGCAATTCTAGAGCTCAGCTTAGAAATTCAACTGCAGTGCCACCTGCTGGTGAAATCTGGCATTACAGTTCCTGCTATCCATACCACTCCCAAGCCCAACTAAACCCTAAACTAAAGGTGGCCATACAATACATGATTAAATTTTTTTATTTTGTTAAGGGAAATGAAGTAATTTAACATTTTATTAGTGAGAGAGAGCGAGCGAGCGTGTGAGTGTGAGAGAGAGTGAGAGAGAGAGAGAGTGTGTGAGAGAGAGAGAGAGAGAGAGAGAGAGAGAGTGTGAGAGAGAGAGAGTGTGAGAGAGAGAGAGAGAGAGAGAGTGTGAGAGAGAGAGAGAGAGAGAGTGTGTGTGAGAGAGAGTAAGAGTGTGAGAGTGTGTGTGAGAGAGAGTAAGAGTGTGAGAGTGTGTGTGAGAGTGAGTAAGAGTGTGAGAGTGTGTGTGAGAGAGAGTAAGAGTGTGTGTGAGAGAGAGTAAGAGTGTGTGTGTGTGAGAGTAAGAGTGTGTGTGTGTGAGAGTAAGAGTGTGTGTGTGTGAGAGTAAGAGTGTGTGTGTGTGAGAGTAAGAGTGTGTGTGTGTGAGAGAGTAAGAGTGTGTGTGTGTGAGAGTAAGAGTGTGTGTGTGTGAGAGAGTAAGAGTGTGTGTGTGTGTGAGAGAGTAAGAGTGTGTGTGTGTGAGAGAGTAAGAGTGTGTGTGTGTGAGAGAGTAAGAGTGTGTGTGAGAGAGAGTAAGAGTGTGTGTGAGAGAGAGAGTAAGAGTGTGTGTGAGAGAGAGAGAGTAAGAGTGTGTGTGAGAGAGAGAGAGTAAGAGTGTGTGTGAGAGAGAGAGAGTAAGAGTGTGTGTGAGAGAGTAAGAGTGTGTGTGTGAGAGAGAGAGTAAGAGTGTGTGTGAGAGAGAGAGTAAGAGTGTGTGTGAGAGAGAGAGTAAGAGTGTGTGTGAGAGAGTAAGAGTGTGTGTGAGAGAGTAAGAGTGTGTGTGAGAGAGAGTAAGAGTGTGTGTTTTAAGAAAAAGTCAGTTACATGCCAAACCACGACAAAAACAATTAAAATAGTTACACAAAGGGTCGCCTCCATGCCGTATGGCAGAAATGGAGCATGACCAGTACCCTCAATCCCTATGTGAACCTGTGAGCAGAAAAGAAATCCAAAAATTGGATCAGCAAGATCCAAATTAAAGTGAACCTCCAGACAAAAAAAAAAAAAATCAGCAGCACTGAAAAGGCTTGGGGTTTCTTTAACAGTTTCACATCATCAGAACTTTTTTTTTCTTACCCAAACCTCATTTTTAGCTGCACAGAAGAAAACTGCCCAGGCATTTTTCCCCTGATGCTGTGCAAAGCATGATGGGATTTCTGATGTTCTCGTTGCCTAGTGTGCCCAGCTGGGAGGGGTGATCAGGACATAGGACAGTTGAAACTGTGTCTCATGCTCCCAGTCACCTCCTTTCAACCAAAAAGATGGCTGCCCCCATGAAAAATATGGTTGCCTCCATAAAATCACAAACATTTGCCTGTACTTTTAAAACAGGGTGGGTAAGAGATTACCTATCTATTTTAATTAACATAACTAATGTAACTTAATGACAGTATGTTTGTTTAGGCTGAAGATCCCCTCTAAGACCTGGGTCCTGTGACTATTTAGAATAGGTTAACACTCAAAGAGTGCAATGCAATACCACAGACCAGTGCGATAGAAAAAAAATGATGCTCTACAAACAATCATACCGGTAAATTAAAAAAGGAACAGAGTATGGCAGACTGGCCTATGAATGTGGCGTGGTACCACTTCATCAGGAACCGTGGCTCCAGACGAAGTGGTCATACGGACCACCCCACATGTGGAGCGCCTCATCCTCCTGACCTACACTTTCTCCTGCAATAGATTATTCGGATCTTCTCCCAGGTAAGTGTCACTAATATTGTCACATTTGTGACCATTGTCCAGCATTCATCGGTCAGTCGGCAATACTCAGTTCACGCTTTAACTTACAATGGGAAAAACACTGACTAAATATTTGATAAAGTAATATTGTAAAACATTTGTGATTTTATTCATTACAGTTCCTCTTTAAAAGGATACCTTCGTACTCATACATTTGTGAAAGGGGTACCAGGCATGTGTAGCAAGCAGTCCTCATGCCCACGGCTCCTCCACCCCACTCTCTTCTAAAGGCCCCCTGTGAGCCACTTCCGGAATGGCCAGGGTTGGTGAGCAGTGAGCAGACGCTGCCCAGCAATCTCCGCCCTTCATTGTGCACCTGTGGCCGGGAGCGCTCTGCACATGCGCACTACGTAGTCACGATAGAGGACATGCGTTGCCGGGCAGCGCCTGCGCACTGCTCACCAACCCTGGCCAAACCGCCAGTAGCTCTGAGGGGTCTTTACAAGATAATGGAGGGAGACTGAAGAAAATTTATGAGAGCCGAGGTATCCTTTAACAACTTGAGGACCACAGGCTTACACCCCCCTAGTGACCAGGCTATTTTTTTTTTTTACAATTCAGTGCTCTGCAGCTTTAACAGCTTGCTGCAGGGACATATGACTTAGCACACAATTGAATCTTGCCCCCTTTTCTGCCCACCAATAGAGCTTTCTGTTGGTGGCATCTGATTGCTGCTGGGATGTTTCCTTTTTTTTTTATTAATTTATAAAGTATTTTTTAATACATTTCTCTTTTTTCTACATCCCTCCCCCTGAGATCCAATCAGTGTTCTCTCAGACATCATCCTATGAGACGGGATCACATTGTGGGCAACTCGAGGGAACAGCTTTGTCACTAAGCTGTCCCCTTACAGTGCTGTGCATAGACCGCAGCGCTGTATAAAAGGAAAAAAAAAAACATTTTTCTTTTTCTAACAGCCTGCTAGCCACAATCACGTGCTGGCAGGCTGTTTGCAGAGCAGAGCTCCGTGATTAAAGCGGGGATGCACGCGCATCGACGTGCACGATCCCCGCTAATCCCCCCCGCGACTTAACGCCGATTAGCATTAGGCGGTCCTGGGGGAGCCACTCTGCCCCCAACACCCTCTTGTGAGTCACCGGAGTCTGCCTTTGCTGTGCAGGCACTGGCTGGGCTGCTCTTGTCCTACAGTTCCCCCATGCCCGGGAGCACTCTGCTCATGTGTATGATGTCACTACGTCATGCACAGAGCATTACCGGAACACTCGCAGCCCAGCCAGTACCTGCGCAGTAAAGCCTGACGCAGACGACCCGGAAGAGGGTCCTGGTGGGGGGGCTTTTAGGCATAATGCATTTGTGTTACTATTTTTTCATCTGGTATCCTTTAAGAGCCCTTTTCCATTAGCGAAAGTGAGGCTATGCAGCTACGCATCACTTCAGCTGGCGTCCGCATCATTTCTGCATCTCCCGATGCAGAAGTGTATGGAGGGGACGGCAGGCAGATGCATTTGTGTGAGAATCTGCAGCATGCTGCAGATTTTTGGATCACTCCGCACACAATGCACGCAGTGGAACAGGACACCTGCGTTGCGATACATCGCATCACTTCTTATGCATTACAATGAAGGAATATTTCAGTTGGTGGACTGGCGAGAGGGATTGCTTTCTGTTCAGCCTTGATAAAGAGGCCAGCGTTGAACTGGAAAGTGTTCTATTCCATCTTTACTGAACAAGTAATAGAGCCTGGGCGGCTAGATAGTGTGACATACGCCGAACGTCTGTAGGAAGCTTCTCTGGACTTTCAGCTTTCTGAGGGACTTTGAAAACAATGATTTTTCTTCTCATCACTTCAGATTTCTTACCTCATAAATATTGGGGTGCCACATTTTCGTCAGGAAACGGAACGTAGGCGGAGAATATGGATAATCTATGGGAAACTTTATATGAGCCTGAAAAAGAGAAGCGATGAGTTTTACTTTACACAATGACAGCGTAAAAAGAAATACAGCATTTCATTGATCGTTGCTACTTTAAAAAAAAAATTAAAATAAAAATTTCTACAATTAAAAAGAACCCAAGGTGAAAGACAAATGCTGGCTGCCATATTTATTTCCTTTTAAACAATGCAAGTTGCATGGCTGTCCTTCTGATCTATTTGACTACAGTAGGGTCTAAATGACACACCTGGAACCAGCATGCGGCTGATCTTGTCAGAAACATCTGATCTGCATGCTTGTTCCAAGTCAGACTAACGCCCCATGCACACACTAAATTAAAGTCGACTGAGGTGACCAGTAACAGCCTCAGCAGGTAATCTGGCGTGTGTACAGCAGCTCCTGATCACTACTCAGGCAGCGGTCCATAAGGCGATAGCACTGTTCTTGCCCCTGCCTCAGCACCGCTCTGACATCCCAGAATGAGTACTCAGCATGTAAGCTAACCATGCCTCTGTACAGCATTGTCACTTGAGGGGTTGGGTCTTTATTCCCATCAGGCAACATCAATTGGGTGTACAGGCCTTAAAGTGAACCAGAGACAAAGCACCCTCATGTATTTTACCATAAAATATCAGTGGGAACATTAGAGAAATCACCTACCCTGCTCTCTGTTTCATCCTTTACTGCTCAGCCTGCTTCTTATCAGCCCTGATAAAATCCCTGACTGAGCATTCAGTTTGGCTTTGCTCAGGAATCATTATAGCTGAGTCATAGAGCCACAAGGGGGCAGGCTTGGGCTTAAAAATACATCAGAGAAGACAGACTAAGCTATAATGATTCCTGAGCAACGCCAGACTGAATGCTCAGTCGAGGATTTTATCAGGGCTGATAACAAGCAGGTTTTGCAGTGAAGAATGAAACAGAGCAGGGTAGGCGATTTCTCTAATGTTCCCACTGATATGCGGTAAAATACATGAGGGTGCATCGTCTCTGGTTCACTTTAAAAACCATTAGAGGCAGAGGATCAGGACAGCCAGGCAATATGCAATGATTTAAAGGAAATATAAATCAATATGTCAGGTTCCCTTACTTGTACACCGCGTTTTTTCTATTGTCTCAAGAGAGCATCCACTAATGCCTTTATTCCCACAGCAGCCACTAATGCCCACAAATGCTATAGCGCAAGCCTCACAGATAAGGAATTAGAGCCATAAAACTCTTTCCTGGCAGAGAACAGCTTATGACTGAAGGATAGTCCCTCTTCTTCAGTAAGTATCTTACTCAAGGTTCGCCTCATGTACTCTTTAAAGTGGACGTGAACTCTTGCACAGGACAGAAGGAACACAGAGAAATGCACCTTGCATGTATTTAGAGTTTAGCCCATCTTACTCCCCCCCTCCAATCTGTGACTAATCACAAGTGTAATTTGACCTTTCAGCAGGGTCAGCTGACTGCCATGGCAGAGAGCAAATTTGTAAACACAGGATGTTAACCTTATGTCTGCTTCCTTGAAAGCAGGAAGTAGACACTGGATTTATGGCAGGATTTGTATCAGCTGTAACAAAGAAATGTTTTTCTGTAAAGGTAGCCATACACTGGTCGATTTGCCATTAGATCGACCAGCTGACAGATCCCTATCTGATCGAATCTGATCAGAGAGGGATCGTATGGCTGCCTTTACTGCAAACAGATTGTGAATCGATTTCAGCCTGAAACCGATCACAATCTGTGGAGCCGCCGCTGCTGCCTGTCTCTCCCCCCCCCCCCCTGCATACATTACCTGAAGCTGGCTCCGGGTCCTCTTCTCCGCGCTGCACCCCGCACCACATCCCAGCGTACACCGTGTCACTTCGTGACCAGGAAGTTCAAATAGAGCGCCCTCTATTTGAACTTCCTGGTCACTGAAGTGACACAGGAAGTTAATGTACGCTGGGATGGAAGCAAGAGCGGTGCAGCGTGGAGAAGATGCGGAGAAGATGCCCGGGAGCTAGCGTCAGGTAATGTATAACTATCGGATCGGCCGCCGCTAGCGACGCGCTCCCTACCTGCGGGCGATCGACGGAAGTAACCCGCACGGCGCGATCCGATTTCGGGAGGAAATCGGATCGGCGGGTGCGTTTAGCGTGAACGATTGGCAGCAGATTCGATCCCAGTGATTGAATCTGCTGTTGAATCGGCGGCAAATCGGGCCAGTGTATGGCCAGCTTAAAGGTCATTAATCTGTTGCTCATCTTTTAGAGCAGAGACATTCTGATTTCAGGTCCCCTTTAAAGAACAAGTGACACCCTTGCTAATCTAGAAATAAAAAAACATAAGTAAGTAGATAAAGAGTAGTTCTACTTACATAACAGATGCATTGCACTGTCCACGTTATGATTCCTATGAATTTTATAAAGGGAAAAGCAGAGAATCCTATTCCAGACAGTTTCCATCTTGGTTAGCTTTGAATGAAGCCAATCCTGAAATTTCCTCCCTCACTCTTTTTTCTCTTCTTGCTAACTATGTATTCATTAACCGCCCTCCTCCTACAGTCTTCAGACACTCCCACTGAGCTCTATACTAGGAAGTGCACAGAGTCTTACTTCATTAGAAGCAGGGGGAACTAAAGGGAAGAGGGGGAATATATTCTAGATAAAAAGACCCCCCAACATGCAACTGTTTGGCAATGGCAATTAAAGGGCCAGTGCTCCTAAGGTATGTGATAACTCCAAACCATAACAGCAGAAACCGTTTTGCAAGTTTTGAATGCAGGATTAGCATCTTTATCACTTAATACGCTCAGTCCAGTTGCTGTTGAAATCTGATTTTTATGGTGACAAACTGATCCGAGATGAAAAACTAAACTATAACAAGGAACTTGTCTATATAGCTTATATAAAGTTTAGATAGTTTACACAGCAAATCTAGCTGCAAACAGCTTCAATAGAATATGATCATTTCTTCCTGTGATACAATGACAGCAGCCATGTTTTTTGTAAACATTACACACAAGCAAGCTTATCTGTATCTTCAGCACTCAGCCTGTAAAAAAAAAAAAAAAACCTAATCCCATCCTCCTCCTCTCTGCCTCTGAAATCTCTGGCTAGTAATACCTCCCCCTCCTGCCCAGACTGAGCTCCCATGAGCCCCGGCTACTGTTTGAAAATGCCAAGGCTCTCTGAAACATTGCAGGCGAGGCTTGTTTAGTTTATAGGGAATTAGAGTATTAAAAACAAAAAAGCATTTGGCTTGAGGAGTGCCCTATAAACAATAGGAAAGGAACACAATTATGCAATGAGTAAAAGTTAATCTCGGATCCACTTTAAGAGATTAAAAGAGATGATTTGTTAAAATATATGAAGATGGAAAGGGGTTTAACATATACTATACAACTACAAAATGCAAGCCATCCTCTGAATATCTTTCATAAGAGATGATCTCTCACAAAGGAAAGCCTCTGGGGTGAGTGAGTGACAGCCCTCTGAAGAGGCAGCCATGTGAGGCAGTGAGTATCACACACAGGTGGGAGTTGTGAAAGGCAGAAGGCCTGAGGAGGCCTCATAGAGCCAGCGGGGGAGGCGTTCGTTTCTTTACCGTGACAGGAAGTGAGTGAGACACACTGAGGTAACTCACCACAGGCAGCGAATCAGCCATAAATATGAGGTGTACAGAGGAAGGTAGGGCCGGCAGTAAACAGGTTAATCATGCACTGAGAAGGCAGAATATGGAGAGGATGCAGCAACAGGCTGTGCGCTCCAACGCCGGGCGACCTGCCAGGCTATTAATTGCTGCAGCCTTGTCAGCACTCGCCTAGCTAAGACCAAGAGGACAAGGCCAGAGTCAATGGCACACAGAACAGCGAGCAGGAAAGGACCACAATGCCGTGCGCACAGGGGAACTCTTCCCCCTTCCTCCTCAGAGGGGATCCAGCACTAACACTAGTGATGGGTCGTTCGCGAACGAGCCTTTGCTGTGAACGACAAGAGCCGGTTCTCAGTTTTAAAAGGGCCGATGCCTCAACCGCCCCACACAGCTCTGCTTTGCTCTGTGATAAAGGGCGCTGAGGCATGATGTAGTCCTACTCTTTCAGCTTGTAGGAGTGTATGGGGCGGATGTATGGGGGGGGAGCAGAGCAGTAGCAGGAGGGATTGCCCCAGTCAGATAAGCACTCATGGAGAGGGGGGCGGGGCTTTTACTCCGATTCTGAGTGGTGTCTAGTGACATTTAATGAAGAGCCGATTCAGAGCCGTAAGAGCCGGCTCTTTAATGGGAGCCGATTCAGATGAGCCGATTCTCTGAGAAGAGCCTGAATTCCCATCACTAACTAACACTGCCCCCTTCCAGTAGAATCTATCCGCTAGTAGAAATAGTCAAGCCTGTCCAGGTCTGCTCTACTGCGCAGGTGCGAGCAGTTTTCACCTGCACAGTGGAGGGAACCCGATCGGGCTCTCCCATTTCCACTGGAGCACAAGCGGGGAGACGCTACTGTGCATGTGCGCAGCGGCAATAGTAAATATTTCCGCTTTGTGTCCGGGGGAAGCCAACCCTGGATACTACTATCTGCTGAGGAGAAAAGAGGAAGCCTCTTTGGGATCCAAAGGCTTTCCCCTCCAGGGGCTTGCGTTTTTATTTTTGTTTGGTTAACATCTAAAAAAACGAAAGACTGCTGGCGGCAGCGACTTTCGATTTTTTGCTTGTTTTTTTCCCCTCCTGTTGCTCCACTGCGCGCTACGATTTTGTGCAAAGCGCTTTTGTAGAGCTATTCAGTTTTTTTCACTCTTGACATGGAAAAGAGTACAATGTATTTATTCTTAAAATTGCAAATGCAACCGCCACACAAAGCGATTTTGTGAGCATTTAGCGCTCTCCCTATACCTTCCATTAGAGCAAAATCGCCCAAAATCGTACAGGCACCGCTCTGCACGAAACGTGCTGATATGAACCATCTCATCGAGATTCATTGCACAGGCGTTCTGTGTCCGATTCTGAAATCGCCAGCACTTGAAAAAAGGCCAAAAAAGCCCTAGATGTGAACAAGCCCTTAAAGTGGACCTGAACTCTTGCACAGGAGACAAGGAAAACAACAGAAACTAGCAGATCTAAGCCTGTTAACATAACTGGCTCTAGGCCTCACTCACAACCCCCCTCCCCTATGAATGCCGCCACATGTAAGCGCGCACACACACACCCCCCTGGCCCCATCCTCCCTACTGTCCCAATGGCTGCCCATATGCTACACATGCGTGGTACCTCAAAAGCACGGACACAGACAGGAGGGGACTCCGAGACACACGGGTTTTATAATATAGGATGCACCCTGTATGTATTTTAAATGGCCAGAAGGAAAACAGAGAAATGCACCCTGTATAGATTGAGAGTTTAGGCCAACTCCTGCTCATTTGTGTCTAATCTCAAGATGTAATTTGATCCTCGCCTGTGTCACATGACTGCCTATGGTAGAGATGGCAGATAAGCCCATTTGAAAGCACAGGCTGTAAACAATATAGGTCTGCTGCCATGAATCAGGAAGTAGAAACTGTGCAGATTTATTTTAGAATTTGTATCAGCTGTTAGGCTCCATTCACAGCTAAGACCGCAAAACGCTAGCGATTACAGCTAGCGTTTTGCGGGAGTGATTTTCCTGCGATTAACGCAGAGAACACTGCCATAGTATTACATGGGCTAGCGGTTTTTAAAAAACGGTAGTGGTTTGCGGTGAGCGGGAATCGCGCGATTCCCGCTCAAGTGAGAACGAGCCCTAACAGACTGATTATTATGCAGTTATGTTAGAGCAGAGGTCTGAGTTCAGGTCCGCGTTAAAAGTGGCGCAGTTGAGGTGTTAGTGCTATGTGTAAATGGACTAAACGGCTGTCTGAAAAACGCATAGACATAAGTGCATATATAGGTTATCTGAAATCTTTTTTCTCTTTCTTCCATGGGAGATATAAATATAAACAGGCTCTGTGTGTGACTTGAATCCCAGAACTTTATCAGGCAGCATCTGCTGACAGGAATGTTTGCAAGTAATAGGCCAGAGCCTGCAGGTCTAGCAGTCATGATGAGGCCGTTTCTAGGCAGATAAGCAAAGAGCTGATAGAAAGACTGAGCTATTCCTGAGGGCTGCAGTCACTCCTATCTGTGTGTGAAGATACAGCATGCCTGCACATTGCTCAGTGGTGGGACTGCAGACATTGAATTCACCACCCTAACCGTCAAGTAGGTCATACAAGCTTCTACTTTCAGCTGGTGGCTGGATAGTGTAATGGTTAAGGGCTCTGCCTCTGACACAGGGGACCAGGGTTCGAATCTCAGCTCTGCCTGTTCAGTAAGCCAGCAGCACCTATTCAGTAGGAGACCTTTGGCAAGTCTCCCTAACACTGCCACTGCCTATAGAGCGCCCCCTTAGTGGCTGCAGCTCTGGTGCTTTGAGTCCAACAGGAGAAAAGCGTGATGTAAATGTTGTGTGTTACCTTCACCCTTGATTCAGGGCTGGCTGACACTCCGGCGCTTTTGAGGAGTATTGCTGTACTTTGCTGATTGTGGGTGAATCGCTAAGCCATGCCTTGCACCCTAATAGGAATTTGGGTGTGTGCTGCAGAAACTAGTGGAAACAGGCCCTAAAGGTGGCCATACACTTATAGATTTGCAGCAGATTCGACCATCAGACAGATTCAACTTGACAGGCATCTGACAAAAATCTGATAGGAATCTGATGTGTGCCACATACTAAGGACATATTTCCAATAGATTTCAGAATGAAATCTATTGAAAAATCGATCGAAATGCATTATTGGACCATTAGATCCAATTCAACTGTATGGGCCATCAATCTGCTGCCAGCAGCAGATCGACCTAGCTTTTCCGTCAGATAGATCAAATCGATCAAAATTGGCCATAAATCGATCGATTTGAGAGAATCGATTTCCAAACGATCGATGCCTGAAATCATCTAGCGTATGGTCACCTTAAGCCATAGAACCTGAACAAACATGCACATCAGACGTTTCTGACAAAAATCTGACAAATTAAACTGCATCCTTGTTACAGGTGTGTGATGCACACTCTACCACAGCCAAAGAGATCAGCAGGACAGCCAGGCAATGTGCATAGCTTAAAAGGAAATAAATAAGGCAGCCTCCGTATTCCTCTCACTTCAAATGTCCTTTAAAAGTGGACCTGAACTCTTGCTCTTGACAGAAGGAAAAAAGAGAAATGCACCCGTATTTAGAGAGAGTTTCACCTGTCTAATTCTCCCTTATCTTTATAACCACTGTCATTTGATCTCTCAGTTGTGTCAGCTAAGGAATCTCCTCTGCCAATACAGAGCATCTAATTTGTAAACACAGGTTGTTAATATGTCTGCTTCCATGAAAGCAGGAAGTAGACACTGCAGATTTATAGATATGCTCTTTTAGAGCAGAGAGGAAGGACTGCTGTAAAACTCTCAATCTGTATTTTGACTTATTCCATAAAAATGATTCTGAGGGGCAATGAGAGCTTTCAACATAGAAAAGTTCTCTTTATGGAACAGATCTTTCAGCTTGATTGGGGGGCTCGAGGGGGAAGCGATAGATATGTATGTGCTGCGACCAGGCGTCTGGGCTTCTCAAGCTGCGGTGGTTTGTGAAGCTGTCAGAAGCCTGTTGGCCTTTGTTCTCAGCCAGACATCTGCCCATCTACTATGGCCACCGAGGATCACGTAGCTACAGCTGCCACGGAGGATGTGAGCTGGCCGGGCCCTGCTTGCTGCTGAGGAACTGCAGATCGTTTCCAGTAATCATTAGCCATGGGAGCGCAGAAACATTCGCTTAGCACCAATTACAGGGAAATCACTTTTAAGTTTGCTTCATTAGTGGGGGCTCAGCAGGAGGCTGCAGCAAGAGTCTGTGCCTAGCCTGTGGCACCAGCAGACCAGCGCAGGGCCGAGGAGAATTCACTGCTCAGCGAGAGAGAAGACTGAACAGCAAGCAAGGCTGACCTCTGCGCGAGGCTGCGCGACTTCTGAAACGCACGGCAAACAGCTGACCTCTGTGCTAGGCTGCACGGCTTCTGAAACGCACGGCAAACACGGCTGACCTCGGCGCGAGGCTGCACGGCTGATCTCTGCGCGAGGCTGCACGGCTTCTGAAACGCACAGCAAGCACGGCTGACCTCTGCGCGAGGCTGCACGGCTGATCTCTGCGCGAGGCTGCACGGCTTCTGAAACGCACAGCAAACACTGCTGACCTCTGCGCGAGGCTGCACGGCAAGCACGGCTGACCTCTGCGTGAGGCTGAACAGCTTCTGAAACGCACAGCAAGCACGGCTGACCTCTGCGCGAGGCTGCACAGCTTCTGAAACGCACAGCAAGCACGGCTGACCTCTGCGCGAGGCTGCACAGCTTCTGAAACGCACAGCAAGCACGGCTGACCTCTGTGCGAGGCTGCACGGCTTCTGAAACGCACAGCAAGCGTGGCTGACCTCTGCGCGAGGCTGCACAGCTTCTGAAACGCACAGCAAGCACGGCTGACCTCTGCGCGAGGCTGCACGGCTTCTGAAACGCACAGCAAACATGGCTGACCTCTGCGCGAGGCTGTACAGCTTCTGAAACGCAAGGCAAACACTGCTGACCTCTGCGCAAGGCAGCACGGCTTCTGAAAAACAAGGCAAACACGGCTGACCTCTGCGCAAGGCAGCACGGCTTCTGAAACACAAGGCAAACACGGCTGACCTCTGCGCCAGGCTGCACGGCTTCTAAAATGCACAGCAAACACTGCTGACCTCTGTGCGAGGCAACACGGCTTCTGAAACGCACAGCAAACACGGCTGACCTCTGCGCGAGGCTGCACGGCTTCTGAAACACACAGCAAGCACCGCTTACATCTGCGTGAGGCTGTACGGCTTCTGAAACGCACAGCAAACGTGGCTGACCTCTGCACGAGGCTGCACGGCTTCTGAAACGCACGGCAAACACGGCTGACCTCTGCGCGAGGCTGCACGGCTTCTGAAACGCACAGCAAGCACGGCTGACCTGTGCGAGGCTGCACGGCTTTCTGAAACGCACAGCAAGCGTGGCCAACCTCTGCGCAAGGCAGCACGGCTTCTGAAACGCAAGGCAAACACGGCTGACCTCTGCGCAAGGCTGCACGGCTTCTGAAACGCACAGCAAACACTGCTGACCTCTGCGCAAGGCAGCACAGCTTCTGAAACGCACAGCAAGCACGGCTGACCTCTGCGCAAGGCAGCACGGTTCCTGAAACGCTCAGTGTAGCTGTCAGGTCAGTGATCAAGATGGGCAAATGAGGGGTCACCAATTCCAGTGCAAATGTGGAACAGAGCACATACATCGCCAGCAAGACTGCATATGTCACTTCTTCTGGTCTATATATGAGAAAGGGACCCTCAGTGATTCTGAAAGACTACCTCCGGCCCCAATAAAAATGGCAGTAAATATATGTAGTCTTTACACTGTGTACAGTTAGATGAACATAACATTTACATCTTGTACATTGCAGTGGATAGAACAGACTCACATTTATATCTGTAGTAGCTCCTCCATCTTGCGCGTACGAGAGATAATGGCGCCGGAGACTTTGGCGCAGGACACAGCCGGTACATGGCTGATCCTGCTGCCGCACAAGTCCGGACAGTCTTCTGACGGCGCTGAAGTTACACGCTGTGCCTGCTATAGCCGTAGTTCCTATTACGGCCTACGGTGGCGCCGGGTGCGCCCAAGTCGCCTGCGCCCAAGTCTCCAGCGCTGGATTCAGGAGTGTTCGCCATCTTGCTCCTCATGCTGATGCCTTGCAGGTACGCCCTCAGCATTGTGTCCTCCCCTCCAGCCTGGAACCCCCAGCGCTGTCCCTGCTAATGCAAAATGTGGCTCCACTCCCGCATGCAGTATACTGTCCGTGTCCACTGCTGGCTCCACACTCCAGTCACATACACACGCCCCATGTTAAGCTGGCAGCCCTGTGGGGTGCATGTATGTGGGCGGAGCCAGCAGAGGACACAGACAGGTACACTGCACGGGGCACAATTTGTTCAATCTGCCCATACATCATCTAATGTACAAGCACCCGAACTGTACTGAAATTAACTTTTTTTTATTTCTTTTTACAAGATTAAAAATTATTCAGTGTACAATATGAAATGTATCACTATCTTTAGTTCTGGCAGGTGCAGCTCTGTGTAATGTTTGTTTACTGAGAGTTCCAAAGCCAATAGAAATATATACCTGGTATACCAGAATGCTGTGGGAGGAGAATTCTGCATATCTAATCAGCGTAGTCTGAACATCTAGCCACACGCCCGCTCCTGCAGCATTCATGTTGCCAAAAACCTTTTGCTCCTGAGCAGTGCTAATGCACGGGAGCTGTATACTCCCAGCAACAGGAGCAAGACAGCGGTGCGCACCTGGCCGGATTGCACCTACGCCGACTGGCCCCGACTGAAGCATTTTTCATGGCCAGTTGCAGGTGAACGGAGAGGCAGAAGAGGATGGCGTGGGAGCGATCAGGTCCGAGGGGGCTGGAGGAAGTCCCAGGTATGTATATTTTCTTTATAATCACCTTTCTCAGGTACACGTTAACCTTCCTGGCGGTAGGATTCTTTCCTGATTTTAGGGTCTAAAAGTGGTACAATTTTAGACCCTAAAAGCAAGGGAAGAAAAAAAATATAAACCATGAGAGCCTGGAGCAGCCCCTGCATTTACGCATCTCCCTGGAAGCCAGCGCTGCAGTTCGCCCTCCGTCCTCCGGGTGGCGCTGTAACACTATAGTGAGATTGCCAGCTGTCGGCATGACAATAGTCAGCGATCTCACCAGGGAGATGTAAAGCCTCCATGGACAGGAAGAGGGCATAGACCTCCCAGCGGCTACCACGAGTGTAGCTCAGTGTTACCGCTCGGAGCTGTGGTTTTCCACCCAGAGTCTAGCTCGTGGTTACCAGTAAGGAGGTTAAAGCAGAAGGTATTTGGGATTATTTAGCTTGGAGAGAGCAAATGAGAAGTCCCACAATGCATCACTGTTGAATATGGAAAATGGCTGTTTGTTGACCCTGAAAGCCAAATACACCTCCAGTGTCTAGGTTACTACCAAAAACGCTTGAGGCTGTACAGTGACAGGTCCACTTTAAGCACGGCTCACAAACAGGGCAGTTTGTCTCCTTGGTAGTGGCTGCCTTGATCTGCGTCCGTCAGCAACAGGCTGATTGCTTGCATCAGGGAACACAGTGCTCACATGTCCTTATATAATCAGGCAGCCTCCTAATAAACAGGCACTCCTTGGAATCCTCTCTTAGCACAACGCGTTTGGCGAGACAATTAGCTCTGCAGAAACAGATTTCACGTTGTTCCGATACAAAAACAAATAGCTGTGAAAGTACAGCGCTGGCGACAAGGCCGCGGCAGAGCAGCCCTCACATGACCCGTGCGGTAACAGAGAAATCAGACGAACGCTGGTGAACCTTTACATTAAACAGCATTCCACAAAGGCTGACGTGCTGAGCTGTGTACATTGTGGATGTACTGAATGTACGCAGAGGACAAACACCGCGCCTAGCCTAGGGTGTCCTCAAATCTACCGTCACAGGGACAACTGAACAATACAACTCTCAGGAACATCCCAGAGCTTACCGGGCCATTTCATCCAAGCAAGGGGGCCTATTTGTACAGGAAAGAAAATAAGAGAGAGGGAGGAATACTTCTTCCCATTCACATATACCAAGATTTCTCACTTGCTTCACCTCTCCTCTGAAATGCCCTTCCACAACACATCCCTCACTCTCCAAACTTCAATATCTTTTTAAACGCTCCCACAAAACTCACCTTAGGCCATAGAAGCCCGAGCGCTTCTGAAGACTGACGAAGTCTCCCCAACCCGGATGGAGCAGTTTGCCAATAGGGGAGCGAGGACACTGGGAGGAGAATCGGAAGGCTCATTAGGACCTAGTGCCTTCCCTCTCCTTAAGTATTTTTTTTTTTTTATTTTAAGAAAGGCTTCAGATTCCTTTTAACTTGCCTCGTGTTCTGATTCCCGCGGCCGAACGTTTTTTGCACATTTTCTTTTTTTTTTAAGTTTTCATGTAGCTAGCCTAGCGCTAGCTACACGATACCCCCTCCCTGCGGCGTCCCTCCCACCCCTCCGGTCGCCGCCGGCACAATGGCCCGTCCGTAAATCCCGTTCTGAACGGGATTTCCTGAAGGGCTTCCCCCGTCGCCATGGCGACACGTCGTGACGTCGGCGATGTCGTGACGTCACAGGGAGACCCGATCCACCCCTCAGCGCTGCCTGGCACTGATTGGCCAGGCAGCGCACGGGGTCTCGGCTGGGGGGGGGGGTGCCTTGTATCGCGGCGGGTAGCGGCGGATGGGCGGCGGCGAACGGGTAAGGCACGCAGCAAGCAAAGTGCTTGCTGCGTGTTTAAAAAAAAAAAATAAACTATTCAAATCAGCCCAGCGGGGCCTGAGCGGTCACCTCCGGCGTCTCTGGACGAGCCTAGCTCGTCCAGAACGCTAGGGTGGTTAAAGGTTATTATGCTGTTGCTTATCTTTTAGAGCAAAAAGGAAGTTCTGAGTTCAGGTCCGCTTTAACCAGTACACTATCAGCCACTGCTTTAAAGAGCCTCCTGCAGTCCATCGTTCCAGGGCAGGGTCCCTCCATATGTATTTGACTCGCACAAATCAAAAACTTCAGAGTGCAAAGGGTTAATAGGAATCTATATCTTGCTATATTAGTGATATATTTAATTTTTTTTTTTTTTTTTGATGACGTCCATGATTCAGGACAGAAGGCTGCCTAGATTAGGTTTAAGTAGGAGGATGAATATGACACACTGACAAATATTAAACTTGTTGACAACAAACACAGAGCCCCTTTCATAAGAAAGATAATGGGGAGTTTAGGTACGCTTTAATTAGTGCATTTATACAGAGGTCCAATTGAGGAGCAAAGAGGGATGGAGGATTTGGTTCCAAAAAGAGGGGCTTGTGCCTCTAAGCGAGAGAGTTGGGGCCGGAGTTCCTCCCACCACTCAAAAATTATGCTGAGGATACTAGGCTTTCCACCAAAACTGGCCATAGATGGAGGCATTGGACTGAGGAGGACAGCGAAGGAAGAGATTTGCTTCATGTTCTCTCTAAATTAATGTGTAGAGTATAATAGGAACTCGTTCACACAGGTCCCACATACTTTCTTATGCTGGGAATACACCATGAGGGGTTTTTTGGGCAGATAGATGGCTCTAAAGATAATTTCCAACAGGTCCGATCTGATTTTGATAGATTTTTATAGAAGTGAATGGAAATTGATTGAAAATAAATCTGGAAAACGATCGACCGGTAAATCTGCCGAAAAAAACTCATTGTGTATTTCCATTTTTAGGACACCAAAACCTGCACTAGGCTTGTCACCTTGAATGGGATAGGTGACAATGCTTACTTGACAAAGACTAATTTTGGGAAACACCCGGCTGTCATCGGCTCACCTCCTCCTATGCTGTAAGCATAGTAGCGCTGGCTCTGCATTCCCCTGGTTGTGCCCTACCCGGCTACTTTTTAATGCCACCCGGCTGGAACATAATTCTAGGGAGAACACTGTACTAGCAATGCATCACAAACTGAAACGTATTTGCTCACCCACTCGCCATATATAACTATATATTGCTGAAATACCTGCCCCCAGTCAGAAAAGGCACTGTGGCAATTTCCTAAAGGTGCAACTACTCCTGGCTGCAAGCCTACAGGCTGTTCCCACTTCCTGCCACCAGACTGGCTGCAAGTCTACAGGCTGTTCCCACTTCCTGCCACCAGACTGGCTGCAAGTCTACAGGCTGTTCCCACTTCCTGCCACCAGACTGGCTGCAAGTCTACAGGCTGTTCCCACTTCCTGCCACCAGACTGGCTGCAAGTCTACAGGCTGTTCCCACTTCCTGCCACTAGACTGGCTGCAAGTCTAAAGGCTGTTCCCACTTCCTGCCACTAGACTGGCTGCAAGTCTACAGGCTGTTCCCACTTCCTGCCACCAGACTGGCTGCAAGTCTACAGGCTGTTCCCACTTCCTGCCACCAGACTGGCTGCAAGTCTACAGGCTGTTCCCACTTCCTGCCACTAGACTGGCTGCAAGTCTACAGGCTGGTCCCACTTCCTGCCACTAGACTGGCTGCAAGCTTACAGGCTGTTCCCACTTCCTGCCACTAGACTGGCTGCATGTCTAAAGGCTGGTCCTACTTCCTGCCACTAGACTGGCTGCATGTCTACAGGCTGTTCCCACCTCCTGCTACTAAACTGGCTGCAAGCCGACAGGATGTTCCCACTTCCTGCAAGACTACAGACTATTCCCACTTCCTGCCACTAGACTGGCTGCATGTCTACAGGCTGTTCCCACTTCCTGCCTCTAGACTGGCTGCATGTCTACAGGCTGTTCCCACTTCCTGCCACTAGACTGGCTGCAAGTCTACAGGCTGTTCCCACCTCCTGCCACTAGACTGGCTGCAAGTCTACAGGCTGTTCCCACTTCCTGCCACTAGACTGGCTGCAACCCTACAGGCTGTTCCCAATTCCTGCCACTAGACTGGCTGCATGTCTACAGGCCGTTCCCACTTCCTGCCACTAGACTGGCTGCACGTCCACAGGGAGGAAATGTATGATCAGTGGAATGGTACATCACAGAAAGAAAAAGAAAAAGCAATGGTGAACCAATCTTAAGCGATAACAGAGGAAAAGTAATTTCTGCAAATGGGGGGGGGGGGGGGGGGCTGCAAGCCAACAGGATGTTCCCACTTCCTGCAAGACTACAGACTATTCCCACTTCCTGCCACTAGACTGGCTGCATGTCTACAGGCTGTTCCCACTTCCTGCCTCTAGACTGGCTGCATGTCTACAGGCTGTTCCCACTTCCTGCCACTAGACTGGCTGCATGTCTACAGGCTGTTCCCACTTCCTGCCACTAGACTGGCTGCATGTCTACAGGCTGTTCCCACCTCCTGCCACTAAACTGGCTGCAACCCTACAGGCTGTTCCCACTTCCTGCCACTAAACTGGCTGCATGTCTACAGGCTGTTCCCACTTCCTGCCACTAAACTGGCTGCAACCCTACAGGCTGTTCCCAC
>NC_090646.1:651481453-651508953 GCF_040937935.1 Hyperolius riggenbachi
AGGTCAACCTCTCCAGGTTAAAAAGTGAAGTTCTGCTGTTGTACACAAATGGTTCCGTTTATCAGTGGTACACAGGTCATTTTGAAATTGTATTTTAAGAGAAACCATGACCAAGAATTGAACTTCATCCCAATCAGTAGCTGATACCCCTTTTTACATGATAAATCTATTCCTTTTCACAAACGGATCACCAGGGGGCTGTGTATGGCTGATATTGTGGGGAAACCCCTCCCACAGTGTGATGTCAGGACCATGGTCCTGACAGTTTCCTGTCTGAACCTCACTGCATTGTGGGAAATAACAGCAGTTTACAACTGCCAAAAAAGCAAGCAGCATCTACCTCCACTGACATTACCTGCCAGCAGTAAAAATGTCACCATGTGGTAAATGTCAGAATGTAAATCAGGGAGAGGAAAGATTTTACAATGGGAAAACACTGACTAAATAATTTATACGTAATTATTGTAAAAATGAAGAACTTTTTTATTACATTATTTTCACTGGAGTTCCACTTGAATATTTTTTTTTTAAATTTACGTTTCAAGCCTGCTGAGTCTTAAAGTGTACCAGAAGTGACATGGGGGTCGATTCACCAAAAGCCGGTAATGCTGCCGTGCACACATAGCGAACAGCAATATTACTTTCACTTCTGCCAGCAAGAACAGATGAATCAACCGCATGATGAGATAGACCTGTACTGTGGCAACCCCTTAAATAACTAGGCTGTGTTCCTTTTTTCTTTCTCTGCCTAAAAGAAAGAGTTAAACATCAGGTATGCAAGTGACAGTGTCTGGGTCGAGACCGGGTCTGACAAGACAGGCAAGCTCAATACTCTGTGCTGGCAAAAAGGCTGAGCTCAGTTAGCTGTGCATGTGGCTGTCTCTGAAGATAAAACCAAGGTAACAACTTAGGCCTAGTTCACCACTTGGCGGTCGGAGCGCCGCTAGCCCGCAAGCTTAACAAAAGGTCTCGCGATTCTTGCGCACTTTGCGCTTGTGATTCCCGTTCAATAGAACGAGAATCACAGCACAATCGCCCCCAAAACACTGCATGCAGCGCGTTTGTGATTAATGGAAATCACAACCGCTGAAATCCATAGGGATACGTTGTAGCAGCACTTTGCTGATCACCGGCGATCAGCAAAGCGCAGAAGAATCACCCCAATGTAAAACAGACCTTAAAGAGGAACTTCAGCCTAAACATACTGTCATTAAGTTACATTAGTTATGTTAATTAAAATAGATCGGTAATATAATCTCTTACCCACCCGGTTTTAAAAGAGCAGGAAAATGTTTGTGATTTCATGGAGGCAGCCATGTTTTTGGTTGAAAGGAGGTGACAGGGAGCAGGAGACACAGTTCCAACTGTCCTGTGTCCTGATCACCCCTCCTAGTTGCTAGGCAACGTGAACAACATAGGAAATCCCATCATGCTTTGCACAGCATCAGGGGGAAAAGCCCGGGCAGCTTTCTTTGATGGGTGGAGCTTAGCTAAAAATGCAGCTAAAAATGATGCTTTGGTAATAAAAACATAGTCCTGATGCTGTAAAACTGTTAAAGAAAAACAGAGCCTTTCCAGTTCTGCTGAGCAGATTTTTAGTCCGGAGGTTCACTTTAAGAATAATGTAACAAAAGTCCCTTGTGATATATAGAGCTGACCAAAGGAGGACGATTGTGGAACGTCAGTGTCACACGCTGCCTGAACCCGTGTACTGCAAATATCTAGTTCACCCTCTACCCAGATCATCAGCTGGACCAGAAACAACTGGATATTGCACAGCCCTGTCCACACGTTCCTTTCATATTGCAACAGAACACTTCTGGGTCCCTTTATAAGTGGACCTGCACTCTATCACAGGGCAGAATGAAAAGTGAAAACAGAAATGCACCCAGTTTGTCTTTAGAGGGTTTTGCCCACCTAATTCCCCCTCGTTTGTGTCCAATCACAAGCTGTAATTTGATCTCTCCTCTGTCACCTGACTGCCACGGCAGATAAGCTCATTTGAAAGCACACGATGTTAACAATAGGTCTGCTTCCATGAAAGCAGAAAGTAGACACACTGCAGATTTATTGCAGGATTTGAATCCGCTGTAACAGAGAAATGGGTTTCTTTAAAGGTTATTATGCTGTTGCGTATCTTTTAGAGCCGAGAGGAAGTTCTGAGTTCAGCTCCGCATTTAAAGGACATCCTAGGTAAAAAAGCGTACATTTGAAATCGGCGCCGGTAGACTTGGGCGCAGGATACAGCTGTTATACGGCTGATCCTGCTGCTGCACAAGTCCGGGCCGTGTTAATTACTATTCCCCCTCCAGGCCGCCATGGATAGTGGGGGATGATATAATTCAGCTTCCAGCGATTGCTGAAGGCCGAATTATTGTCTTTTTTAAACAACTTCAGCTCAGTCTTCTGACGGCGCCGACGTTACACACTGAGCGCCGCTATAGACTGATTCCCATTACAGTCTATGGCGGCGCTGGCTGCGCCCAACTCTAGCAGCGCTGAAAAGCACTGCTCCGGTAAAAAATAAACTGATGAGAAACAATTATATCTGTCCTACTCCTAAAAATGACTTTTAGATATCCTACAGTTTTATTTTTAAATCTAGTTTTTAAGTTTTTACTGTTTCATGGTCTCTGCTCAATGCTCAATGACACATTCATTGAAGTATGCCAGAGCTCAAATCTATTAATTGACCCTTTTTATCTCTTCCCTGCTCTTAGAAGCCATTTACTGACAGGAAAATGTTTTATGGCTGTAATTACTTAGTGAGGGTTATGCTATAGTCTGACCCAGTCCGACCCAGTCCGACCCGGTCCTGACCTGGACAAAAAATTGTCACTTGCATACCTGATGTTTAACTCTTTCATGCAGAGAAAGAAAAGGAACACAGCATAGTCATTTGTGTGCTAGGCACTGTACATACACATGTCTATCTCATGTCACCTTGGTTGTCCTTTAAAGAGACACTGAAGCGAAAAAAAAATGATATTATGATTTGTATGTGTAGTACAGCTAAGAAAAAAAAACATTACGATCAGATACATCAGTGTAATTGTTTCCAGTACAGGAAGAGTTGAGAAACTCCAGTTGTTATCTCTATGCAAAAAAGCTAAGCTCTCCGACTAACTTAGTAGTGGAGAGGGCTGTTATCTGACTTTTATTATCTCAACTGTAAGTGAACGGTTTACTTTTCCTCTGCTAGAGGAGAGGTCATTACTTCACAGACTGCTCTGAAAGACTCATTTTGAATGCTGAGTGTTGTGTAATCTGCACATATTATAGAATAGTGCAATGTTAGAAAAAACACTGTATACCTGAAAATAAAAATATGAGAATATTTTCTTTGCTGCTAATCTTCTAGTAATTATTCATAGTACACAACCAATTCATCATATATTTTTTTCGCTTCAGTGTCTCTTTAAAGTGTAACTACAGTCAAAATATTCCCCCTGCTCCACCAGATTAACCACACCACCGGAACATATATAAACAATTATTAATTGCTAGTTACTAAAAAGGTAAATTGACTGTTTCACTTTGCTCAGGAGATTATCGGTTAGATGATGTAATGCCCCACATGGCGGTGATCAGATAATGAGAAGGAAGGAAATTCTAATTTAAAGTGAACCTGAGGTGAGAGGGATATGGCGGCTGCCATATTTGCTGCCTCTAAAACAATGCATATTGCCTGGCTGTCCTGCTGATCCTGAGTATCTAAAGGTGGCCATCCACCTGACGATTAGGACCAGAATCGACAAAGACAAATTTATCTCTAATCGAATCTGATTAGAGATATATTGGTCTCTTGTGGATTCTGCCCATATACTACAGGCCGACTCCCGTCCGATTTCATAATGAAATCTCCAGGGAATCGGCACCGCCGCTGTTTCCAATGTATAAATGTCGTAATTCCCCCCCCCCCCCCCCCCCCGTGTGCATTTATAAGTTACCTGTCCTGTAGCAGCCTCTGCGCGGTGTCCGTAACCTCCAGGCGGATTTCCATGTGCGCTACATAACGTCTGACGTCGGCGCATAGTGTATGACTTCAGGCGCTACACGCCAGTAGCGTATACGGTTAGCAGCCCGGAGGTTACGGGACATCGCACGGAGGCTGCAACAGGACAGGTAACGTATAAATGCACACGGGGGCACATTTATACATTGCGGCAGGGGTTCAGTCTTGTCGCCACCATACCGCCACGCACCCGACCTAGCAACTTTAGGGCCGACATCTTGCAGCATGCGCGATAGACAAAGACCAGTTTCTGTCCCAAAATTCGCTGCTTTGTCGGCCGGGCATTCTCTTGGCGGCAACAATTTTCATTCAATTCGATTATAATAATCGAATTGGATTGTCGATCGGCCTCCTAGTCTTCTGATGTATGGCCACCTTAATACTTTTAGCCATAGACCCTGAACAAGCATGCAGATCAGGTACTTGACTGGATTAGCTGCATGCTTGTTTCAGGTGTGTGATTCAGACATTACTGCAGCCACAGAGTTCAGCAGGTCGGCCAGGCAACCAGTATTGTTTGAAAGGAAATATGACAGCCATCATATCGCTCTCACGTCAGTTTCCATTTAAGTGCGCTAGTTCAGTTTTGCTGGATTGCTAGCTATATCCCCCACTGTGGATCCCCCTGGATCACTGGAGAATTCTTAGTAAATTAGACCCCAAATGTCCTAGAAACATCGCTTGTCACCAGCAGGAGGGGTCAGAGAGCCAGGGCTGATTATACTGACAGCACTGCACAGGTGTCAGCTGCTAGCGCCACATTCACGCCCCAACACAAAGAACCGGAATCAGGTACGACACCAAAGCTCTGACACTAAAAAATGCAGCATAGATGGAGAGGAAAAAAAAAAAGAAAGAAAACAGATGTCTCAACAGATGGCTTCAGAAAGCAAGAAAATGTACAGTACACACGACACTACTGCAGTGACTGAGCAGCCCGACTACATCGTGAGAGCACCCGACACGCACTAACATTTTCTAACTACATAGAGAACAAGCGTGCTGAGTAAAAGATGGACATTAAAGCGGTATTGCCACCATAAAAATCAAATTTCAACAGCAACTGGTCTGAGTGTATTAAGTGATAAAGATGCTAATCCTGCATTCAAAACTTTCAAAACGTTTTCTGCTGTTATGGTTTGTAGTGATCACATACCTTAGGAGCACTGGCCCTTTAATTGCCATTGTCAAACAGTTGCATGCTGGGGGAAGGGGGTCTTTTTATCTATAATATACACTCACCTAAAGGGGGCCATACAGTAGGCGACCAACCAATCGACCATCCAATTCAATCATAATCGAATTGGATGAAAATTGGTGCTGCCAAGTGCATGCCCGACCGACAAAGCGACCAATTTTGGGACAGAAATTGGCCGTACAGTCGATCGCGCATGTTGGGAAATTTCAGGCCGAGGTTGGTCGGGTGCGCTGCGGTACAGAGGCCGATTTGTGAACGAGCGACGAGACAACGAAACCCCCACCGCTGCAGTGTATAAATGTGTGTAGTGCATTTATACATTACCTGTCCGGTATCAGCCTCCACGCGGTTTCCGTCCATCTCCGGGTTCCGCATACACACCGGCGGCGCTCTGACGTCACAAAGAGGCATAGCAGCTGACGTCAGACGTTATGTGCTGCTAGCGTGTATGCGGCTGTTACCCGGCGAGATGGACAGACACCGTGCGGAAGCTGATACAGGACAGGTAATGTATAAATGCACTACATTACATACATTTATACATTTTGGGGGCAGCGGCGGGGCGGACAACAGCAGCTCATGTGATTCCCTGATTATTTCACGCTGAAATTGGACGAGAATCGGCCTTTAGTGTATGGGAAAGACTGTACACACGCACTACTACTACATACGCCCAGCGGGAGGGTCTAACGGACCCGTCCTCTGTAGTAGTGCATGTGTAAGCACCACTTCCTAGTATAGACCTCAGTGGGAGAGTCTGAAGACTCTGGGAGGAGGGCGGGTAACGAATACACAATTAGCAAGAGTAGTAAAAAAAAAAAAAAAAGTTAGGTAGGAAATTATGTCAGGAGGTCAAAGGTAACCAAGATGGAAACTGTCTAG
The DNA here is from genome assembly GCF_040937935.1 of Hyperolius riggenbachi. NCBI lineage: Eukaryota > Metazoa > Chordata > Amphibia > Anura > Hyperoliidae > Hyperolius > Hyperolius riggenbachi. Next base: position 651,487,549 of record NC_090646.1, read on the forward strand.
AATAGGATTCTCTGCTTTTCCTTTATAAAATTCAGAGGAATCATAACGTGGACAGTGCAATACATCTGTTATGTAAGTAGAACTAGTATTTATCTACTTATGTGTATTTTATTTCTAGGTTAGCATGGGTGTCGCTCAGCTTCCTGGTGGTGGTGAAAGGGGGGGGGGGGGGGGGGGGGCTGTTGTACTGTCTTTTAAAAGGTGAAGCTTTGTCCAACTGCTTATGCAGCAAGACTCAGGCCCATCCTCCATCACTAAGCTGTTCCAACAGCCAACTGTTGATTGTGGCTGGAGGTCCTGCAGTCAGCAAGAGGTTATACATCTAGCAAAGGTGGTCATATATCTAGCAATATGGTGACTGATCAACCATCCATTTCCATAATTTTATTGAGTCTTACTCCCAAAAGTTTGATAGACCTTTAGGCCTCTTATCACGATCACCTGAAGGCAGCAAATTCACCGCCTTTCAGCTGCTCCCATCTATCAGCTAGGCGATTGCTAGCAGCCCCCCCCCCCCCTCCTCCATGGAGAGGCATCTGAGTACAGCCTCATACAAAACATGATACTAAACGCCGGAGTATCATATCCCTCTGCCAAGTGGTGTTATCAAACGGTACCATTCGGCTACATGCAACTGTAGCCAAGCGGCACCCACGGCCAGCAGCCAGGAGGCTACAATGCTCATTTGTAGAGCAGTTCAGCCACCTGGCTGACGCACGTGGAAAAGAGGCCTAAAGTAGAGCTGAACTCTTGCACAGGACAGAAAAAAAACCGAGAAATCACCCTGTATGTATTTAGAGACTTTAGCCTGTCTAATTCCCCCCTTATCTGTGACTAATCACAACTGTAATTTGATCTCAGCTGTGCCAGCTGGCTGCCTCGGCAGAACAGCCAATTTGTAAACACAGGATGTTAACCCCATGTCTGCTTCCATGAAAGCAGGAAGTGGACACTACAGATTTATGACAGGATTTGTATCAGCTGTAACAAAGAAATATTTTTCTTTAAAGGTGATTATGCTGTTGCTTATCTTTTAGAGCACAGAGTAAGTTGAGTTCATGTCTGCTTTAAAGTGTAACTGTCGGGCATAAAATCAAACATTTATTTTTATCTGGTAAACTAGTTATAAGGATGCTAACCAGTCAATCCAAAAGTTAAAATCACTATTACTTTTCTTGTTGATGAAGGATCATTCCCCAGTTTACCTGACTCTTATTTGGTACACAAAATTTGGTACACAAAAAGGAAGTTGCAGGGCATGCTGGGTTGTCTTTTTTTGCTTCTCTACTTCCCCTCAGACTTAACTACTGCAGCCTGATTGGCTGAAGCCTCTTTCTCTCCTGTTCCCCCCCCCCCCCCCCCCCCCCACACACACACACACACACACACACACACACACACACACACACACACACACACACCTGTTTCTCTGCGCAGCCAATATTTCTTATGCTGAGACAATGCACTTTCTATGGTGGAGGGCGGGCAAATGCTTACACAATCAGGGAGAGGAGAGTCAGGAAGAAAAGGACATTAGGATTGGCTTCAAAATAGCCACAGTTAAAATGGGAAATGCTAAGAAGAATTTTCTCTTTTTACTGTAGAAAAATCACTAAAATCAAAACGTGGACAGTGCAATACATACGTTATGTAAATAGAGCAAGTATTTACCTACTCAGTTTTTTTTCCGATATAGTATGGCTGACAGCTCCTCTTTAAATAGGGATAATACAGCTTGGATCCAAATGAGGGATGCTTCAAATTTGTGGTACCCAATGCAGGCACTCTTCCTGTACACAGTCATTGCCTGTAGTGTGACCTGCAGTCATGTGACCCCAGAAACACATTAATGACTCCCCCCCCTCCCTTGCGCTCAGCAAGGTGTTACATTTCAGAGATAGATGATGAATGAAACCATCTCCTTCCAGCAGACAAATGTGACATTTCAACAGCTAAGATTAGATTGAGGTCTCCTGTGGAGGTGTAAAGTTTCACGCCGATTGGTTATTGTGCTTGCAGGGGAAGTCATGTGACCCTGTCATGCTACACCTCCTCTCGCTCACCCATCCACTGCATAGTTAAAGTGTGTTCAGGTATTCTGATTCCAGAGAATGCCTGTTGAGTGCCATTTAAGGACACCTGAACTGAGAGCGATATGCAGGCTGCCACATCTATTTCCTTTTAAGCAATACCAGTTGCCTGTCTGTCCTGCTGACCTTTTTAGCTGCAGTAGTGTCTGAATCACACACCAGAAACAAGCATGTGGCTAATCCAGTAACACTTCAGTCAGAGCACCTGATCTGCTGCATGCTTGTTCAGGGTCTGTGGCCGAAAGTATTAGAGGCAGAGGACCAACACGGCAGCCAGGCAGCTGGTATTGCTGTAACCCTTAGTTCAGGTGAGTTTTAACCTCCCTGGCGGTTTATTTATTTTGCCAGGGAGGCTGCGGGAGGGTTTTTTTTAAATAAAAAAAAAAATATTTCATGCAGCCAACTGAAAGTTGGCTGCATGAAAGCCCACTAGAGGGCGCTCCGGAAGCGTACTTTCGATCGCCTCCGGCAATCGAAAGTAACAAGATAGGCCGCAATGAGCGGCCTATCTTGTTTCGCTTTCCTCGTCGCCATGGCGACGAGCGGAGTGACGTCATGGACGTCAGTCGACGTCCTGACGTCAGAGCCGCCCGATCCAGCCCCTAGCGCCGGCCGGAACTGTTTGTTCCGGCTGCGCTGGGCTCGGGCGGCTGGGGGGACCCTCTTTCGCCGCTGCACGCGGCGGATCGCCGCGGAGCGGCGGCGATCGAGCAGCACACGCGGCTGGCAAAGTGCCGGCTGCGTGTGCTGCTTTTTACAGAATTGGAATCGGCCCAGCAGGGCCTGAGCGGCGACCTCCGGCGGCATACCCCGAGCTCAGCTCGGGATTACCGCCAAGGAGGTTAAAGTGTAACTGTCGGGCATAAAATCAAAAATCAATTCTTTATTTTTATCTGGTAAACAAGTAATAAAGATGCTAACCAGGCAATCCAAAAGTTAAAATCTCTATTACTTTCCTTGTTGATAAATGATCATTCCCCAGTTTACCGGATGCTTATTTGGTACACACAAAGGAAGTTGCAGGGCATGCTGGGTTGTCCTTTTTTGCTTCTCTACTTTCCCCTCAGACTTAACTAATGGAGCCTGATTGGCTGAAGCCCCTTTCCCTCCTGTTCCTCTCTGATTAGCCAAAATTTCTCATGCCGAGACAATGCACTTTCTATAGTGAAAGGCGGGCAATGCATACACAAGCAGGCAGAGGAGAGTAAGGGAGGAAATTACATCAGGATTAGCTTCAAAAATAGCCACAGTTAAAATGGGAAATGCTAAGAATGATTTGCTCTTTTTTTACTATAGAAAAATCACTAAAATAAAAAACGTGGACATTGCAATACATACCGTATGTTATGCAAGTAGAGCAAGAATTTATCTACCTATATAAAAGTTTGTTTTTTTCTGAGATAGTATGGCTGACAGCTTCTCTTTTAAACGGTCATAGACACTTCAATCTGCAGATGTCACAGAAGGGGCAAAACAACACAAGCTGTACCCCATCAAACACCGGCTGCTGGTAAATGGACCCACCATGGTTATGAAATCGCCCCCTGACGGTTATCCCCCCCCAAAAAAAAAAATCCATCCCAGCGATTTGGGTGCCCACACAAGATACAACATTTCCGATTAGATATTTTGCGCAGCAGTTGACGAGTGAATTAAAGTGTACTGGAGCCAAAGCTCAGGTACACAAAATCAGATACTTACCTAAAGAGAGGAAAGCTTCAGGATCCGATTGAGGCTTCCATCCCTGGTTGTCAGACCCTCTTTGCAGAGCGCGGCCTCCCTTCACATCGGGGCTGCGCAGCTCCACTTCCTAATTCATGGCCTCGCAATAGCCGACTGGGCATTCCCACGCATGCGCAGTAAGCTGGAGCTGTGGGCTCCATGGTACTGCTCCTGAGTGGACGGTTTCCCCCGCTACAGCGTGGCAATGGGGGAGGCCGACAAAGATCTGGTTTTGAACCTGAGCTTTGGCTCGGGTTCACTTTAAAGTTGCTGGATAGTGTAATGGTTAAAAGCTCTGCCTCTGACACAGGAGACCTGGGTTCAAATCTAGGCTCTGCCTTTTCAGTAAGCCAGCACCTATTCAGTAGGAGTTCTTTGGGCGAGACTCCCTAACACTGCTACTGCCTATAGAGAGCGCCCTAGTGGCTGCCTCACAAGCGCTTTGAGTCCGCCAGGAGAAAAGCACTATACAAAAAAAAAAGGAATTATTATTATTATTATTATTATTAAAGTGGACCTGAACTTTTGCAAGAAAACAGAGAAATGCAGTGTGTTTTTAGAGAGATTCAGTGATGAGCTATTGATGAAATCCGAATGGGTTTTATTCAGATTTCATCCTCCTAATTAGTGCAGCTGAGCGGGTGTGTGCGCGGGGAGGGGGTAAACTTACCCAGCAGCCTTCTTTAACCCGTCCCACGCTACAGTCACATGACTACAAACACTTCCTCCTTCCGGGTTGAAGGAGGAAGCGTAGTAGTCATATGATGCGACTTGGAATGCAGCGTGGGACGGATTAAAGCGGAATATAACCCTGCATTTCAACTTTGCTCTATAACATTATTTACAGTATATTATATGCAACCAGCATTTTTTTTTTTTTTACTAGACCAGCAATGGAAGGGTTACACAGGGCTTTAAAGTTCCTGGAGAGAACTGCAGACGCATCCGAAGCTGACAGATACATTTTGTTTACATAAATGTATCTAAGTGTTGAATGTGACTCATCTCTCTTAGGCCTGGTGCACACCAAAAACCGCTAGCAGATCCGCAAAATGCTAGCAGATTTTGAAACGCTTTGTTATTTTTCTGTAGCATGTCAGCTAGTATTTTGCGGTTTTGGGAAGCGGTTTTGGTGTAGTAGATTTCAGATATTGTTACAGTAAAGCTGTTACTGAACAGCTTCTGTAACAAAAACACCTGCAAAACCGCTCTGAACTGCCATTTTTCAGAGCGGTTTGCGTTTTTCCTATACTTTACATTGAGGCAGAAACTGATCCACAATCCAAAAAAATGCCTCACCCCGGGAGTATGCGTTTCAGCAAAACGCCTCCCGCTCTGGTGTGAACACCCCCATTGAGATACATTGACCAAGCGTATCCGCAGCCGCAAGCGGCTGCAGAAACGCTGAAAAAGCCGCTTGGTGTGCACCAGCCCTTACTGAGAAGGAGCTGGAGGACAGCCAAAGAGTGTGTAACATTTCTCAATAGATACATATAACTAAATAGAATGTAACAATCTGAACTTCTGCATATCTCTCCCCGGAACTTTAAACCTCTGTGTTTAACCCTTCCAATGCTGGTCTAGTAAAAAAAATAAATGCTTTTTGCATATAATATGCTGTAAATAATGTTTTAGAGCAAAGTTGAAATGCAGGGTTATATTCCGCTTTAAAGAAGAAGGCTGCTGGATAAAGAATCTCCTATGTCACGGCAGAGCTACACAACAGCAGGAAGTTCAAGTCCACTTTAAACTGTACAGGCCTGAAGTTCAGCCTCAAAACAACCACCCCACCAAAATAAAGCCTCAGCTCCTTTTCTCAGCATACACTGACATGCCTCCGGGCGGACATACAACGAGCTAGCCCTTCACTGAGGTTTCTGTGATGTGCATTCCAGTAAAGCAGCCCCCCAGGACATAAGAGCATCTGCATTATTGAAGAAAGCCTGCCTGTACACGAGAAGCTCTCTGAGCTCCATGCACTTTCTCCGCACGGACTCAATACCAACCTCAGAAGCTGGAGTGAGAAACGCAACCAGGGCTGACACAGCAAAACGCTATCGATGTGCCGTGCAAGCACTCCCCTTGACATCTGTCTAGCATAGCACTACTTAAAGAGGACCCGAGGTGGATGTTCGGGGGGCAGATGGGACAGAGGCATGTTCTCTGTTTCATGAAATGCCTCTGTGACCCCACACTGCCTCTCTCCCAACCCCCACCCCCAGTTTAGCAACAAGATTTGTCGATATCTCGGAGGTAAACACAGGGAGAGGAATTCCCTGTTCAAAACGCCCACCAGTGGCATTCCTTCAGCGTTTCCAGAGCTGCCACTGGGTAGCTCTCTCCTGGCCACGCCCCCTGCCGATCCTCCACCTCTCTGCATGTTGCGAGAGACACACAGTCTCTCTGAGCAGCGTTGTGACCTATAGGTCAGGAAAGTGAAAGCGTAGCAGCGGTTTTTGCGGCTACCTGATCTGCTCTGCCCCCTGGATCAGGGAGCCTACTTTTTAATTTTTTTACCTTGGGCTCTCTTTAAAAAGCTGATAAGATAGATGGACTGCCCCTAATGGGCCCCTCTGGTCCAGGGGCCCTGGTGCGGTCACAACTTCCGTATTCCTACGGCACTGGGTGGCAGGCCACTAGTGAACATTTTGCTGTGATTTCGAACACTTTTTGGAATCTAGTTTCTCAAAACATAGCTTATGGACGTGCTTCAGGTTCATAGTTCAGCAGCAGCACTTTTTAATTTGAATCTTATAATAAGGATTTCATGACAATGACCTACTCGCTATAGTTATTTTAGTGTTGGATGATGGGCTTCATGGGGGAGGGATTTCACTGCACTCCGCTCACTTCCTGTTTTGTAATCGTCTGCTTAGGAGAGCTGTGACTGTTACTTGAGTCACAGCTCAGCCCATCCTCTTCCTGGCAAAGCATTTTAAGGCTTTTCCTGAGATGGGCCGACTTATGCTGAGCACACGTGGCAGAGAGGGGAAACCATCAATACCGACCAGATTTCCTTTATCATCTTCTAATGCCATGTACACTTTCTAGACCGCCGTCATTGGCAAACTAATGATCTCCTCTTCGCACTCCCGCAGTTGCGAGCGTTCTGTGGAAATTGCTACTGCGCATGTGCAGAGCGCTCCCGGCCGCGAGAGCGTGATCGGTGTGCACGGCTCAGGGCAGCGCATGCGCAGTAGCCACCGACTGACGACAATTGCCCAGCTTTGTGGGAATCGTCACTGCTGGCCATATTAATACGGTTGGCTACACGCGCCAGACTCATTAACAGCTATAGTAAATACGAACTCTCCATCCATTTACCCCCCTTGTCTTCAAGCTGCTGTAGGGCCTAATTGATATGTGCTGCTCTCGCCTCCGACTGATCGTGCTTTTGCGGTCTGCCTTAACTAAAGCCTTGTACAAGAAGTACCCTGTCCCAAGTCTCCATTTGGGACCATCTCAGCCAGAATTCAGGCGTATGTACAGCATCCCCACAAAGCCGCTGAGAATCAGGCATGCTGGCAATGCAAGAGCATTAGCACCGTGCTCGCCGACAGAAACTGCCACTGCAACCTAACTTTTGGCATTTAAGACAATCCTCCAACTTTTCCAGTTAAAATATAGAGTTTGGGATATACTCTCCATATAAGACTACCCCTCTTCCACTGCACACACACAAAAAAAAAAAAAAGTTATAACAGATACTGGTGCTATGTATGAACAGATATGTACTGTATGCGGTACCCAGTATATAGGCAATTAACTGGTTGGATTTGTCAACTCTCCCTAAGCGGATTGGTCAGCTCTTCCTGTGGCCCTGTTTATCAGAGCGGTATGGAAGAATAGATTGTGCTGTGCCCATAAAAAATGCCTCTCATCATTCTGGCCCCGCCCTTTTATCCTATCCTCCTCTGTCTCTCAGATCTCGCACATGTGCGCCTGCGCCGCTTCACTACAGTCCTCAGCAGCGAGATCTGAGAGGGGGTAACAGGATAGGGCGGGCCAGATGGGTGGAAGAGGCGTGTTTTATTGGCACAGCAGATCCCTTTCTTCCATACCCTGGGCGTCCCAGATCTTGCAGCGTGAGCGATAAGGTCCCCCCGGCATATGCGGCAACCACCGAATCTACAGCACCCGGTAATTAAACAGCATGCCGCATACGGGCATCAGAATCGCGTATCACCCAGCATCAATGACATCCGGCGTAGAAGACGACCCCTGACTTTTCAGAAGATTTTCAAGGGTTAAAAAGAAGTCTTATACACCAGAATAAGACTTATTGGCCGTAGTGTCGCCCTAGGATCATTTGTGGTTCTTACACGTGCTGCATAAGGGAACCAGAGGTGAGATCGATATTGAAGCGGACATGTTATTTCCTTTTAAATAATGCACATTGCCTGGCTGACCAACTGATCCTCTGCATCTAATACTATAACCGGTTCAGCACCGCAGTGCCGAAAATCTCATGCATCCGAGCAACGTTCACCTCCCATTCGTCTATAACTTTATTGCTACTTATCACAATTGATCTTTATCTTGTTTTTTCTGCCACTAATTAGGCTTTCTTTGGGTGCTACATTTTGCTAAGAATTATTTTTTTCTAAATCCATTTTAACAGGAAGATTAACCTCCTTGCCGGTTATCCCGAACACAGTTCGGGGTAACCTGCGCAGGAGGATTTCTCAGGCCCCGCTGGGCCGATTTGCATAATTTTTTTTTTCCTACACGCAGCTAGCACTTTGCTAGCTGCGTGTAGTACGCGATCGCCGCCGCTACCCACCGCGCCGAGCCGCCCCCCCCCCCCCCCCGCCACAGACCCCTGCGCAGCTTGGCCAATCAGTGCCAGGCAGCGCTAAGGGGCGGATCGGGATTCCCTCTGACGTCACGACGTCCATGACGTCGGTGATGTCATCCCGCCCGGTCGCCATGGCGACCGGGGAAGCCCTGCAGGAAATCCCGTTCTCAACGGGATTCCCTGCATACTCTGATCGCCGAAGGCGATCGGAGTGGGTGGGGGGATGCCGCCGCTCAGCGGCTATCATGTAGCGAGCCCTGGGCTCGCTACATGATTTAAAAAAAAAAAAAAAAAATTTAAAAAAAGTGCAGCGCTGCCTCCTTGCCGGATTTTTTAGAACGGCAAGGAGGTTAAAAAAGAAATTAAACAAAAATATTGTTTCTCAGATTTTGGCCATTATAGTTTGAAATTAATATACGCTACCGTAATTAAAACTCATGTATTTTATTTGCCCATCTGTCTCGGTTATTACACCGTTTAAACGATGCCCCTATCACAAATTATGGTGCCGATATTTCATTCAGAAATAAAGGTGCATTTTTTCCAATTTGCGTCCATCACTATTTATAAGCTGATAATTTTAAATATAATAACATACTCTCTTGACATGCATATTTAAAAAGTTCAGACCCTTGGGTAACTATTTATGTTTTTGTTTTTATTGTATTTTTTATATAAAATATGTATGTGGGTAATTTTGGGTGTGGGAGGGAAACTCCTAATTTTAAATGTAAAATAAAAGAATTGTTTTATTAAAAATGTATGTGGGTGCAGTTTACTATTTGGCCACAAGATGGCCACGGTAAAAAAAGTCCTGGATGCGAACGATCTCGCATCCAGAAACTAAAGTACACGGAGAGGTTTCCTGGGGGGCAGAAATACCGTGCTCTCACTAGAAAGGGTCGGTATTTCTGCGGGGAAATTAGATCGGTGAATGGGAATTATATTCCCATTCACTGATCGGGGGGATAGCGGTGGGCGGCGGGTGTGCGCGCGGGAGCGCGCCCACCATGCGGCAGAAGCAGCAGTGCCTATCTGGATGAGGAAGCTTGTCCAGATAGGCCGAACTGGTTGAAGGACAACTGAAGTGAGAGGGATATGGAGGCTGCTATATTTCCTTTAAGGAATACCAGTTGCCTGGCTGTCCTGCTGATCCTCTGCCTTTAATACTTTTAGCCACATACCCTGAACAAGTATGCAGCACATCAGGTGACATTATCATCAGATCTGACAAGATTAGCTGCATGCTTGTTTCTGGTGTGATTCAGACACTGCTGCAGCCAAATAGATCAGCAGGGCTGCCAGGCAACTAGTATTGTTTAAAAGGAAATAAATATGGCAGCCTGCATAGGTCTCGGGTTCCTTTTAACTGTGACAGGCCATCCAGGTGGTTTCAGGTTCCCCTGCTTGTGATATCACCATGGCATTCAGGCACACTGCAGCTAGGCGGCTGCTGCCTTCCAGCATTTCCATAAGGAGGCCTGTGAGATTTGAGTGTAACATCTAGAGACAGGCAGTTACCTGCTGCTACAGGGAGCAGTTGAGCAGTTTGCCCTTAGGGGGTTCTGGAATGTAAGGATCCTGGAAAGTGTGTGAGAAGTTTGTTTTTTCATGGTGGGAAGTTCCCTCTATCTAGTGAAGAGGCGTGTTGGTCTAAATGCCAATAAAAATAAAATCCTGATTTTTTTTTCCCTTAAAGGAATACTTAAAGAGACACTGAAGCGGAAAAAAAAATTATGATATATTATGATTTGTATGTGTAGTACAGCTAAGAAATAAAACATTAAGATCAGATAAATCAGTCTAATTGTTTCCAGTACAGGAAGAGTTAAGAAACTCCAGTTGTTATCTCTATGCAAAAAAGCTATTAAGCTCTACCACTTGGAGAGGGCTGTTATCTGACTTTTATTATCTCAACTGTAAGTAAACAAATGTCTTTTTTCTCTGCCAGAGGAGAGGTCATTAGTTCACAGACTGCTCTGAAAAAATCATTTTGAACACTGAGTGTTGTGTAATCTGCACATATTAGAGAATGATGCAATGTTAGAAAAACACTATATACCTGAAAATAAATATATGAGAATATTTTCTTTGCAGCTAATCTTCTAGTAATTATTCATAGTACACAACCAATTCATTATATCATTTTTTTTCGCTTCAGTGTCTCTTTAAAGGAATACTGTAGGGGGGGGGGGGAATGAGTTGAACTTACCCGGGGCTTCTAATGGTCCCTCCGCAGACATCCTGTGCCCGCGCAGCCATTCACTGATGCTCTGGCCCCGCCTCCAGTTCACTTCTGGAATTTCAGACTTTAAAGTCTGAAAACCACTGCGCCTGCATTGCCGTGTCCCCGCCTCACCTGATGTCACCAGGAGCATACTGCGCAGGCCCAGTATGGTCTGTACCTGCGCCGTGCGCTCCTGGTGACATCAGGGGAAGCGAGGACACGGCAACGCAGGTGCAGTGGCTTTCAGACTTTAAAGTCTGAAATTCCAGAAGTGAACTGGAGGCGGGACCGGAGCATCAGTGAGTGGCTGCGCGGGCACAGGATGTCTGCGGGGGACCATTAGAAGCCCCGGGTAACTTCAACTCATTTTCCCCCGACCCCCCCTACAGTATCCCTTTAAGTCAAAATCAAAAAATGACTTTTACTCACCTGGGGCATCCCTCAGCCCCCTGAAGCTGTATGGCGCCCTCGCAGCCTCAATCCGATCCTCCTGTCCCTGCCGGCGGCTACTTCTGGGTCCGGCGACAGCCGCCGACAGGCTGGGAACGCGAGTGATTCTCCGCGTTCCCAGCCGCTATAATCACCCTCTATGCTGCTATAGCGTATATGTTATACGCTATAGCAGCATAGAGGGTGATATAGCAGCTGGGAACGCGGAAAATCACTCGCCTTCCAAGCCTGTCGGCGGCTGTCGCCGGACCCAGAAGTAGCCGCCGGCAGGGACAGGAGGATCGGATTGAGGCTGCAAGGGCGCCATACAGCTTCAGGGGGCTGAGGGATGCCCCAGGTGAGTAAAAGTCATTTTTTGATTTTGACTTAAGTATTCCTTTAAAGTTACAACTAGGCCTGAATAATAAATCGAATTTAAACCAAAATCGCGATCACCAACATCACAATTTCAGAATAGTCAAAGCGCCGATTTCTGCGATGACTTAATTTAGCATGGGAAGTTTGAAGAAGTGGCTTCAATCTTTCCCTAAGTCCCAGCACATACCATCGTACGAGTCCAACACTGTCCTCCCTCTCTCGCCATCTGCTGGCTCTTGTACACGGCATACTTCCTGGTTCCTGTAGGTCACATGACTTACAGGAAATAGAGCCTGCAGGAGGTGAAGTGGATAGACCGGCATCTCTGGACTCGTGCTGGAAGGTTTGTCCAGCACTGCCGCAGCTTGTGGGACAGAGGGCACAGAGAGAAACCCAGAGGAGGCACAGAGACACAAAGGGGACACAGAGGAACAAAGCCTGATTTTAAAAAAAATAATAATAATGGATCAAAATTGTGATTTCTGATAGAAATCGTTCAATTTTTTCCTAAAATTCTTCAGGCCTAATCTGCACTATATTTATCAGGGCTGTGGAGTCAGCATTAGAGTCGGAACAATTTTGGGTACCTGGCGTCAGTGGTTTCATAAACTGAGAAGTCGGATGATTTTTGCACCGGCTCCACACCCCCAATCTTTATATTGTATAGCACTGTATGCACCTATGCCCTTTGATTTCCCCTGAAGAAGCCCCTACTTTTTAGGGGGTGAAACGTGGTGGTGGGGTGATGTGTTCCTAATAGCAAATCGTTCATTCTGGCTCATAGGGCAGATTCTAGGTGGATACTAGATACAGCCACCTGCTTGGTCTGCAAACTATAAGTGCCTCTCCCAGTTCAGTCTAAAGCTGCTTTAATAAGTGTCTTTATCATTGTAGGCCCGCTATGTATTATTTCTTGTACTCTTAATATGAATTAAATAAAAGCTAAGTTTTAACGTTCTATAAGAGGTATAAAATGGAGTCTTGTCAAGCACTCGCCCTGCCAGCAGTCACTATGCCGTGTGTGGATCTGAGGGTCAACCAGCAGGGAGGGGCTGCCATTTTCACAATGAACATCTGGACCTAGGTACACTGTGTTCTCACTGCAAAACATAATTGTGTCTGAATGTTTTATAGTAGTAGATCTAATGCTGGCATGCTGACCACACACTAGCAATAGTTTATTAGATCACATATGCGCCAGCAGTGCAGATGGTTTACTGAAGCAAATGTGCCAGGATGCTTTGCTGTGTGGATGAACAGCCAATCAGTTCCTGAATAGAGAACAAAAACTAAAAAAACAACGTCTCATGCCAGCATATGTTACTCCCCTCTAAAAGAAAAAAACAAAACAATAAAAGTTGTTTATATCATGGACTGCGCCAATCGTGGTCTACCAGACCATCACAAAAAACTACTGGGTAGATGCCGAAAGGAAAATGGTGCAGTGCCATCAGGGAAGGCAGCAAATGCGCCAATGGCCCCTCCCCTAAAGCAGTTCCCATGAGTAATAGCCAATGAGGGATGTGAATGTGCCCATGGCTCCTCCCCTCCAGCAGTTCCCGTGGGTAATAGCCAATGAGGGCTGTGAATGTGCCCATGGACCCTCCCCTCCAGCAGTTCCCGTGAGTAATCGCCAATGAGGGCTGTGAATGTGCCCATGGCCCCTCCCCTCCAGCAGTTCCCGTGGATAACAGCCAAGGAGGGCTGTGAACGTGCTCATGGCCCCTCCCCTCCAGCAGTTCCCATGGATAATAGCCAATGAGGGCTGTGAATGTGCCCATGGCCCCTCCCCTCCAGCAGTTCCTGTGGGTAATAGCCAATGAGGGCTGTGAATGTGCCCATGGCCCCTCCCCTCCAGCAGTTCCCATGCGTAAAAGCCAATGAAAACTGAACGTGTCCTTCACCCTCCCCTTCCAGCAGTTCCTGCATGTTTGGGATGAGGAGGATGAAGGATTCCAAACATGCACTAAGCTTTCACTTGTAGCTTTTACTGGTTTTCCAGAGTACCAGCCCAGCCAATGAAATGCAAATTTCAAGTTGATGCCGGATTATGCAACTTTTGAATGCAAATTTATGCAGCTTGAAAATGGACCAACCAAATTTTATCTCAGCAGGATTTGATGGTTTCATTTTTAAGCTGCATACAAAATTAGCATAATGCCGCATCAACTTAAAATAATTTACATCTCATTGACCATCCCTATTCCAGAAAAAGTGGTCCCTCCTTCAAAAAACCCCAATCCTACCCCCGGCAGTAACATGGGCAGTACGCCACATATGAATGCAGTACTTCCTACCTCTGTGACTCGAGAGACTAGTGAAGATACGCAGGTTAAACAAAAAATAGACATGAAGGTGACTGATCAACCAAGATCAAGGGGGGACTCTGCTGTATGGTTGAAGATTTAAGGGGGAACTCTGGTCTATGGCTAAAGGTGGGTACACACATCAGACCATAGTCTTTGGAAAATGAAAGATCACAGACCAATTTTACCCCCTTCCATGTAGTATGAGAGCCATACTCTACACAGTCTTTTCTATGGAGCTGAACTCCCCATCAGACAGAAATCTTTGCAAGATGCTGCTCACAAAGATGCTGCAAACATGCAACAGATCAGTATCTGCAAAATATCAGTTCCTGCAAAAGAGCCGTCCCTGCAAAATGCATTCATAGTCTATGAGATCTGCAGATCCTCATACACACCTGGTTTAACTGACATTCATCTGCAGATCAGATCCACCAGGATGTATCTTCGGATCTGCAGATGATTGATCTGCAGATAAAATATACCCGTTAAACAAGGTGTGTATGAGATCTGCAGATATAGACTACGAATGCATTTTGCATAAACTGATTTTTTGCTGATACTGATCTGTTGAATGTGTACAGCATATTTGTGTTCAGCATCTTGCAAAGATTTGTATCTGATAAGGAGTTCAGCTCCATAGAATAGACTGTGTAGGTATGGCTCTCATACTACATGGAAGGGGGTAAAATTGGTCTGACTTTCCATTTTCCAAAGACTTATGGGATGTGTGTACCTACCTTAAAAAGTATTACAGAGAAAGGCCCAGCAGGACAGCCAGGCAATGTATATTGTTTAAAAAGAAATAAATATATGTCAGCCTCCATATCCCGCTCACTTTAGGTGTGCTTTAAGTGAAAGAAAGCAATCAAGCATGTACTAAAAATGACATTTGCTAGTAATGACAACCTCTATATGTACACTGAATAGTGGTAATCCTTAAAAGGATGCCTTAGCTCTAAAATCTATTTAAAAAAGGGATGTCTTATGTCTGTATGGGGTGTTGTGCAGAGGCTTACCCCACCTGCCGTGCGCCGGCATCACTCCCTTGTTCTCCTCCAATTGACCCTGCTCTATCCCTCCTGGTTGCCGCAGTTGGTGACCTTCCAACCGGACATACTACACTGAGCATACGCAGTGTATCCGCTTGAGCGCTTTACACACATACTCCCTGACAACTCCTTATGACATGCAGGTGAGGTCACAAGGCGCCCTAACGGACACTCTTCGCATACGCAGCATAGTATTTCCAGGTTGAAGGCGAGCAGAGAGGAAGTTCTGGTCCACTTGAAGTCCATTGTTTAGAAGTCTTTTTGTCCAATACAATTTTTGTGAGTGCGTATAAGTGTAGCACAGCACCAGCTGGGCGATGGCATAAAACGCTACAGTGTTCTCCCCAGAAATTTTTTCCAGCCGAAAAAGTAGAAAGGTGGGGTGAGATGAGAGAAGGCAGGGCTGGTGCTTCTGTGCGCAACTCTGCTTACAGCATAGGAGGAAGTGAGACGATGACAGCCGGGTGCTCACCAAAACTAGCCGGGTGGAGCACCCGGCTAAAAGAGCCTGGGGAGAACACTGCGCCAATAGTGAAATAACCTACCTAGCACCTAATCCTAGCCTTAACCCCTCCGGAGGCCCGGAGGTGCCTAACCTTATCCATCCCCAACCCACCAAAAAATGCCTAACACTACCATAAATTCAGGCGCCCAAACTTCCGATAGTTGTAGACTATCGGCTACAAAACGTGTACGGAGCTTTACGGTACACACTTTTAGTATCAGCCATAAAGATTGAGCCAGTGCCTTCGAAAACGGTGGGCAAGGAGGACTACACAGACGCATCGAGTGGGTATAGACGAGAGGCATGTACCTATTCTTAGGAGGTGGGAGGAGGGTGACTAGGTGGCTCACAGTGGAATGGTGTGCAGTGGGCAAGATAAGAAGGGCCACAACACATAACCTGCTCATTGTTTTAGGATCCAGTCTGCCAGATCTCTAAAGCTACGTACACACATACAACGATCGTCCGTTGTGAACAACGAACGATGTTTTAATTGATGAAAGAACGACTTAAGCAAAAGTAGTTTTTAAAATAGTGTAACGATCTGATCGTTTGTAACGAACGATCCGGAACAACTTCACAGTAGAATACAGGAAAATGCGTGTTCTCTGCGACAGGCTCACGTCTAGCCATTATTATATCTTCTGTACAGTGAAGATGTCACATACTGTTCCTGGAAGTGACATCATAGGAAGTTCCGCCAGCGCGTAACGAAAGGTTCAAAACGTACGTTACCCTATAAAACTAAGGTTACGTATATGACATTACAGTACGAGAACTCATACTGTAGGTATGTAGGTAGAGCATTTAGATTAAACAGCGTTGAAAACGCACAAAAAAAACACTGTCCTATTTTAGTGTCCATTAAAATTACAATTATGGTATAATCATGGAGCAATTAACGTGTCACAGGACACATTCATAGAACCAACGTTAAATAACGAAAACCATGTGTTGCACTTGCGCATAAATATGAAAAGTTCTATGGAGATATAACGAAATGCGCATGTCAAGCCTAGTACGAACGACCGTTTTCTAACGATGTACTACTTTTTCAAACGATCGTCGTCTAAAAAAATCCGCCAAGGGGGATCTTTAGTTTTTAACAATCTAGCTCGTCCATCGTTTGACTTAATGATCGTTAGAGGTTTTTTTTAAACGATCGTCGCTTGAAATGATTGAGGAACGATGTATGTACGCACCTTGAGGCTGAATGTTCACCTAATGTTTCATACTGCTGGCGGGTACACACGATGTCACACAACGGGAATCAACGAGAGTTCAATCGATCACGGCGCTTTGCATGGGAGTTGTTGGGGATCTTAAAGATCCGATCTGCCGTGCCAGTCGTAATTACCGTGTGTTGCCTAATATCCGTGTAATCGCTTGTCTGTACTCATGTCGCAAGATTGGGGAAACTACTGCTCAAAAAAAAAATAAAAAAAAATATACCGTATATACTCGCAAGCAAGCCGAATTTTTGACCCCCCAAAAGTGGGCCAAAAGTTGGGGGGTCGGCTTGCTTGCGAGTCATGTGTGGGTGGGTGGGTGGATAGGTGCTGTCCCTCCCCGCTCCCCCCGCGGCCACCGCTGCTATTACCTTAGGCGGCGCCGCTGCCTCTATCCCCGTCCTCCTCCGGTAACTCATTCACAGCAGCGCGCCGCTCGCTGCTGTGATGACGGAGGAAACCATAGAGAGCGGTTCCCATAGTAACGGCATCGCGCTACAGGAAGCCGCTCTCTATGGTTTCCTCGTCATCACAGCAGCGAGAGGCGCGCTGCTGTGAATGAGTTACTACCGGAGGAGGACGGGGATAGCATCAGCGGCGCCGCCTAAGGTAATAGCATCAGCGGCGGCCGCAGGGGGAGCGGGGAGGGACAGCACCTACCCACCCACCCATACTGGGGCACTATGCTAGCTATATGGGGCACTATGCTAGCTATATGGGGCACTATACTAGCTATAATGGGGCACTATACTAGCTATAATGGGGCACTATACTAGCTATAATGGGGCACTATACTAGCTATACTGGGGGCACTATACTAGCTATAATGGGGCACTATACTAGCTATACTGGGGGCACTATACTAGCTATACTGGGGGCACTATACTAGCTATAATGGGGCACTATACTAGCTATACTGGGGGCACTATACTAGCTATACTGGGGGCACTATACTAGCTATAATGGGGCACTATACTGAGCACTATACTAGCTAAACTGGGGCACTTCACTAGCTATACTGAGCACTATACTAGCTATACTGAGCACTATACTGGGGCATTTTACTAGCTATACTGAGCACTACCTACCTATACTGAGCACTATACTAGCTAAACTGGGGCACTTCACTAGCTATAATGAGCACTATACTAGCTATAATGAGCACTATACTAGCTATACTGAGCACTATACTAGCTATACTGGGGCATTTTACTTGCTATACTGAGCACTGCCTACCTATACTGGGCACTATACTAGCTATACTGGGACATACTGGGGGGATCACGCGGCCAGCGTTTCCTACCCCCGGCTTACATGAGGGTCAATCATTTTTACCTGTTTTTTGGGGTAAAAGTGGGGGGGTCGGCTTACATGCGGGTCGGCTTGCTTGCGAGTATATACGGTAAGTGGATACAAGCCCTAAGGCCTCGTTCACATTGCACGCGTTGCCGTCCATATTTCGGCAACGCGTGCAAGAGGCAGACACACACGAAAATCAGAAGCGCATAGACCGCACTGACTGATGTTCACACTGCATGCGTTCCATACCAGTGCAGTAAAAGACATACACTTATATAGCGCTTTTCTCCTGTCTGACTCAAAGCGCCAGAGCTGCAGCCACTAGGACGTGCTCTACAGGCAGTAGCAGTGTTAGAGAGACTTGCCTAAGGTCTCCTGCTGTATAGGTGCTGGCTTACTGAATAGGCAGAGGCGAGATTCGAACCCTGGTCTCCCGTGTCAGAGGCAGAGCCCTTAACCATTACACCATCCAGCCAGTATGCGAACACATGCTGCACGCATTTTTTCCCGAAACGCACGGCTAACCCATTCACTTTCAGTGAATGGGATCAGCCACGCAACGCATACAAACGCAGATGGCGTTCTGATTGCACAGCCATCTGCATGTTGTAATGTGAAGGAGGTCTTAGTGACTGCAGGAGACACCGATACACATGCTAGATAAGTATGAGGCTGAACTTTCGCTACATGTGAAGGAAATTGAGAGTGAGGTGAAAGTCTTTCCGCTGTGCGGAGTAAAAACTAATCGGCTGAGACAATCTGACTCCGAGGACAGATAATCCCCCATGCAAGGCTAGACCCCCAAGGACAGCCGAGTTTCATACACACAAAGCATTGTAGCCCAATGTGACTGCTGACTAATCCCCCAGGCAGGGTCAGTCCCAGAGGATACATGGCCGTTACCATTCCAAACATCCACTAATCCCTCTATCAGGGTCATCCCCAGGGGACAGCAGATGGGCTCAACAGATCTGAGGAACACAAATGGGTGACTACAACTATTCAAGTTCTATGAATCTTTTTGAAAGCTAATACTGCCAAAAAGTTTGGACATTTACAGCACTACATCAGCCACCGTTTATTTAAAAACGCATTCAGGGTTTGATCACACTAAGCATTTTCGCTTTTTTTAAATGGGCTGGTGATTTTAAATATCGATAAGTTTCTGCGATGTTGCTCTATGTTAGTGTTCTCGCATAAGTGATGAGCTTTCTATCCAATCGCAAACGTGGCTCCTGCACCATTTTCTGAATATTTGCGATTCAATAGAAAGGATAGGAAAATCGCTTGAAAAAGCACTTTGAAAAGCGATTTTACAAGCGCTTTTAATGAATAAATACATTCTATTTATTTATTTCTGAGGCAAAGAGTTCAAAACATCGCTACACAAAAGCGCGTTTCTAAGCGCAAATTGCTCTGGAGCTCAGCGCTTGCAATTTATAAAGTGAACAAGGCCTTAAAGAGAACCTGAGGTGGGTATTTTGAATCTTACGAGAACACAGAGGCATGTTCTGTGCATAATCATATGCCTGTGTCTCTGTATTGCCGCCTCTAGTCCCTCCCCAGGTTCTCCTGTGCCCCTCTGTAAAAAGCGCCCGGCTAGCGACAATCTCCTTGTCGCTAGCCTTGTATTTACCTGCAGACTGTCATTCAATCTGCACTCCCCGCCTCTGTGAGCATCCTCTATCGGAAGCTAAGCTGCGGCCTGGGTGGTACTTCCTGGGTCGCGGCTTAGCTTCCGATTGGAGGGAGCTCACGGAGGCGGGCAGCAGCAGGGACAGAGGCGGGGGAGTGCTGACTAATTGACAGGCTGCAGGTAAATAGAAGGCTATCGACAGGTAGATTGTCGCTAGCCGAGCGCTTTTTACAGGGGGGCACAGCAGACCCCGGGGGAAGACTAGAGGCAGCAATACAGAGACACAGAGGCATGTGATTATGCACAGAAGATGCCTCTCTGTCCTCTTAAGATTCAAAATACCCGCCTCGGGTTCTCTTTAAAATGGAACTGAACTAAGAACTTCATCTCTGCTCTAAAAGATACGCAACAGCATAACAACCTTTATAGAAAAACATTTCTTTGTTACAGTTGATACAAATCCTGCAATAAATCTGCACTGCGTCTACTTCCTGCTTTCATAAAGGCAGTCATAAATAAATGAAACCTGTAATACTTAAAAAAAAAAAAAAAAAGTTTCACTTACTTGGGGCTTCTGCCAGCCCCCTGCGGACACCCTGTGCCCACACTGGTACTCAATCCTCCGGGCCCCTGCCACGGTTGTTCGCTTTCGCCGACTTGCAAGTCGACGTCCTCACTCGCAGTATGAGAAAACCTCGTACTGTGCCAGCGCAAGACCCTCCCGGCGTTAGTGTTCTATAATCGCAAAATGAAATCTCTCCAAATCTCTTTCCTGTTCAGTGAAAAATTGGTGGGAAAATCGCTTAGCAAAACGCTGGTGATTTTGCTGTGTGAAGGACACCTCATTCAATATCCGATCTGCTAGCAATCCTATATATTAAACGAAGGATGTAAATATGCTCAGAAACACTGCAGAGGTTGTGGAGAGCGCATGCGGAGACAGTCGGAGATGCACGGTGGCGTAGTGGTTAGCACTTGAATGGCAGTCAGGGCACTATCTGCGTAGAGTTTGTATGTTCTCCCCATATCTGCGTGCGTTTCCTCCAGGTACTCCCAAAATCCCCAAAACATTCAGATAAGCTAATTGGCTTCCCCCTAAATTGGCTCTAGACTACGATACATACACTACACGATACATACATAGTAGAGATTAGATTGTGAGCACCTCTGACAGCTAAGTGACAAAACAATATACGCTGTACAGTGCTGCAGTAGATGACGCTATATAAATACAAAATAATAATATAGGAGGATTTGCGATTCTTTTGATGCTAGGTACACACAATACAAATTCCTGACAGATTTACTGTCAGATTGACTATTTCCAACAGGTCCGATCTGATTTCTATAGAAATGAATGGAAAATCGATTGGCAATCAGATCGGTCTGACAGTAAATCTGTCAAAAAAATTGTATGGTGTGTACCTAGCATGAGAGTCAAGGGTTTACTCACTGATTGTACCTAAATGGGAAATGGGTATAATTAAAAAAAAAAAGCACAAAGATTTAAAAAAAAAAAAAAAGCACACATACTATTTTTTTTTCCTTTTTACTGACTTCCTCACATCAGGACAACTAGATTAGAGTCCAGCCCGTGTTTAGTTTAGCTGCACCAGGGATTGCACAAGAATAAAACAATCACAGACAATAGCAGAGCAGCTGCTAGGAAGTACCCTACCCAACAAGATCCTAATTATCCCCAGGGATAAAAAAAAAAAAAAAAAAAGGGGGCAG
>NC_090646.1:651516453-651563043 GCF_040937935.1 Hyperolius riggenbachi
GCACTTTTAAGAATACATACATTGTATTTATTCATTTCCGGGTCAAAGAGATCACTTCCTGTCAGGAAGTGAAAATCATAATCGCTCAGCAAAAGCGCTTAGAAAAGCATTTACAAAAGCGCTTTTCTAAGTGCAAAGCGTAGGGAAAAGCGCTCTATAAAATCGCTCAGCACTTGCGATAGCGCCGGCAATTTATAAGGTGAACAATGCCTGAATGTCCGATTTGCATGAGAAGGGATTTGGGTGACGCCAATAAATGTACCAGCACTTTATTGATATTCTACTTCCAGCTTTGTAATCAGTGGTGTAGCAATAGGGGGTTCAGAGGCTGCAACTGCACCAGGGCTCCTGGACTTGAAGGGCCAACCTGGGGTTCTGCTGTTTAGCACTAACCCTTTATGGGTTCTTTAGTGGTAACTATTAGTGTTGACGTGTTAGATTAGCTCAAATACGGAAATTTGTTACAAATTCTATTGTGCAGAACCTGAATTTTCACGCGAGCGCACCCGCTAACTCGCCCTCATCGACACTGCTGGCCGCAGCGCTCCGCGCCACATTCCATCTCTCCAATACTTCCTCCTTCCGCTGTGAAGGAGGAAGTACTGGAGGACTGCAACACGACGTGGAGCGCAGCAGGCAGATGCAGCAACAAGGGTGAGTTAACGCTCCTCCTGCCGCGGAGCGCATGTGTGAATGTTCTGGCTGACTCTGAATTTGAACAACTCGAACAGGTCAACACTAGTAATGATCACTTCTTTATGCAGTTTGAATAAAGGTAATCCTTAACAACCCATTAATCTTCTTTTGGTTCCACACCTCTCTCTCACACACAGTGGCAATCCTCGGGAGAGCTGGTTTTGGTGTCCATATCATGCAATTATTATACATATGCTCCTGGGGGAAGGGGGGCACTACAATGTAAAGCTACTATGCCATTGTTTGTAAGGATACTTTCATAAGGACTTTTTATGCTGTTCCCTATGGATCAACTATCCCTAAATGATGACTTTTCCCTTCCTGACTCCTTACCCTAACCCCACCCCCCATGTAAACCCTTTTTCTTTTTCCTTGTGTCTAACCCCATCCTCCCCTACCCAGATAAATCCCTCCCTGACTGAAATCTAACCTCATCTCGAGTATGGAATTTACTAAAAGTCTAACCCTAAAGCCCCATTTACACGATACGATTCTTTATACGATTCTATTTACAATCCGATTAAATCCAACATGTCCGATCAGGATTCGATTCAGTTCGGTTTGCCATAGTTTTGCAATGGCAAATCGAATTGAATCAAATCCCGGACATGTTGGATTCAATCGGATCGTAAATAGAATCGTATAAAGAATCGTATCGTGTAGATTGGGCTTTAAAGGACTTCTCAGCCCCTCGCAGCAGTCTCCGTCCCTCGCCGCAGCTCCAGTCCTACTCTGTGTCCCCGCTGGACAGCCGCAATGATGGCGATCTGCCGGCGGGGTCGGCTCCTCTGCACGAGTGCCCACGTCACCTACTACGGCGGAAGCTCCCGGCGACATGACCGAGGACGCCAGAGGAAGTCAGATAAAATAGAAGTGGACAGAGGAAGTCAGATAAAATGGAAGGGAGTAACGGCGGGGGGACCGGAGGATCGTTTTGTCCCTGTGTGGGCACAGGACGCCTGCAGGGGGCTGGTAGAAGTTAAACTCTTTGTTATAGCTGTTACTGCTGTCCTTTAAATACTGACACATCTAGGTTATGCAGGTTCTGGGGCTACTTACTGTTCGTGTGTAAACTACATCTAACTAGCCACCAGACCTGTATAAATCAAATGTGAGTTGGCAACACTGCTCTATGAACATCCTCAGTATAAAACACCTACTTGAAATGGGGGGTGCACAGCAAAGCATTAACCGATGCATTGTTTTTATACTGATTCAAATCCAGGAGGGCCATACTGTGTTGTCTGCTAGCCACTGATTGACCAGCATATTAAAAATATTAGCCCTCAACAAATGAGACGTTGTTACATTTTTTGAACAGTCTTCTGTTTACTAACCACAACAGCCTAAAGGGACAAACTGATGCCCTGTTCATAACACTAAGCCTGGAAAGAGCCTGGGGTTCAATCACATTCATCCCTCGTCCAAATATCGCACACAGTTACCGCCGCGCACACAATAGAGCATGTCGGCCCTACATCTATCAACATGTCCAATTGGTCACATTTAGCAGCATGTGACGAAACTGGTCACGTTGTCCATCGGGCATATTCTTGTCAGCACCGATTTTCACCAAATCCAAATTATAATAAATCGGATGCTCGATCGGATGCCAAGTCGCCTGATGTTCGGCCGCAATAAGTTTCATCTAGCTAAACTAGGAGGATGATTCTCGAAAACACATTCTGGGGCCTCTACCTAAAGTCCATGGCAAAAAGTGATGTTAGGGACTTGCGTAATTCCTAACAGCGGCCACGTGCCTTACCACACATTTCCTACTGTAGGAAACCAGGAGACCATATCGTTGTTCCAAGAATCACCCTCTTTACCCCTCTGTCTTCTGCTGCTTGTAATCTATATAAACAGGTTTAAAAATGAGTTCTTCATAACAGCTGCTGGCATCTTGCATAACATTTTATAATTGCCTTAACATCTACCGGTTCTAAAATTAGATTTTGGAACTCTACGGGAACTCTCAAAGCTTGTAGACCAACTAGGAGGAACTGTGGACCGTGACTTAGTAAACAGTGACAAACAGAGGCCTTACACAAGTTTCAAACCTATACACCCCATCCAACATAGTAGCAAACATCACAGAGCGAACCACACACACCGTAGGAAAATAAGAAAATATTTTGACTACATGTAGATCTAGAGAGCACGATTGAAACCATTAGTAGGAACTCGAGCTAAAAATAAAATACTCGATAATCATAGGATTCTTCAGAGAATATTATTAGGTCAAAAGGAAATTCAACTAAAGTCCTAAAGGTGGCCACTAATGGTCCAATTTCTAGTGAAAAAAGTTTGAGCAATCAGAAATTCTGATCGGATTAGTTGTAAATCACCATTTGGTTCGTTGATGGTATAATGGACGATTTTTCATCCGATCAGAATTAAATGATCGCTCAAACGGTTTTTTCGCTAGAAATTGGTTAACTTAGGAATTATTTCGAATTCTACTACTAAAATTTGCTTTTGTATGTATATCTATGACCAGAAGATGCTCTCTCTCGCTTTGTGGCATATCCCGACTGGTTTTGGTATAATGCTTTGTTTTCAGATGAACAAACACGTTAGACAGTGAAACTAGATCTCAGGTCATGTGGTATACTATACCTGATAATGAGGAAAAGAGGCATCCTATACTCACCTTAAAGTACCCTCCTTCATAGAGCGTGTTGGGAGGGCCAAAAATGGCCACTTCCCAGTTGTACAGGTCACTTTCGTCCACTAGAGTGATACGGAATCCCTCCACCGGTTCCTCCTGCAGAGACTTGAGCTCCAGCATGAGGGCTTTCTGCGAACTGGTCATCTGTTGCTGCGCCATCATTGGCTACAACTGGGAAATACTGAAGCTAAAGTCAACCAAATAGAAAGTTGGGTAGGATCTTCGTAATGTGTGCCAGCCCTTGGGACCAGAATCTTGTATCCTTTAAGTTCTCAGGATGGCTTTCCAGCCTAAAAAGTCAGAATACACAATTCCAAAGCTCCTGTCCTAATAGGATGGACTGTCTTAATCTCTAGCTCTAAAGCAGATCTAGGATGTGGTTTTTGTTCTGAATCCACACCGAGTGCTAGTTCATGGGACAAGATGCCATCAAAAGTGCTCAAGAGGTTCTATGCAGCAACTTTACGGCGAAGTCAGAGATGATGGAGACTCTCTCAGTTCTTCAGGCAATTCCCCTGTTCCGACAGCAGCAGAGTGTTAGCTCCTTAGCCAAGTTTCTAACAGTGCTCTAAGGTTCCACACAGTACCCTTTCAAATTCACAGCAGCAGCTGAGAGGTAGCTTTTGGGATTAATTTCTTGGAATAGTGTTTTGAGGCTATAAACAACAGCCTAACAAATCAGTCTCAGATGATTCCGATTCACGGCTCATCAGACGAGGCAATATCTTTGTTCCTCCAGCCACTGAGTGTCAGCTCTTGGGGTTCCTCTAACACTGCTTTAGAGGGTCTCTAGAGGGTCAGTTTTTGGCCCAAGTCACTGTAACACTGCTTAGGTCTTACAAACCACAAAAGATTCAGCCACCTCAGACGGGAGAGGTTCCTTTGTCTCACCGGCAGTTGAGTGTCAGTTCCTGGGCCAATTACTTCTCTGAGGCCCTACAAAGCAGCCTTATATAAAGTTTAGGATGAGTCAGGTGGAAATGATTCTTTGTCCCACCAGCAGTTGAGTGTCAGTTATTGGACCAAGTTCCTGTAACACTTCTCTGAATCACTATACAAAGTAGTCACAGATCATTCAGACTCTCTAGCGGTGCAAATCCTTTGTCTCACCAGCAGATGAGTATCAGCTCTTGGGCCTAGTTCCTTTGTTGAAGGCTCAGCCTAGGTAGAGGCCACAGAACAGACCATTCAAAGGCTTCAGGCTTACTGCTTCCTGTTGGTGAGAATCAGCTCTTGGGCCCAGTTCCTGTGTTAGGGGCTCAGCCCAGGCAGAGGCCACAGAACAGAGCCTCAAGGCTTGCTGCTTCCTGTTGGTGAGTGTCAGCTCTTGAGCCCAGTTGTGGTGTTAGGGGCTCAGCCGCGGCAGAGGCCTGAGAACAGACCCTTCAGGCTTGCTGCTTCCTGTTGGTGTCAGCTCTTTGGCCCAGTTCCTGTGTTGGGGGCTCAGCCTAGGCAGAGGCTTCCTGTTGGTGAGTGTCAGCTCTTGGGCCCAGCTCTTGTGCTGGGGTCTCAGCCTAGGCAGGAGGCTCAGGCTTGTCCCCTTCTGTTGGTGAGTATCAGCTCTTGGGACAAGACCCCCTGTATGTGGGCCCTCCCGGGCTCTGGGTAGCTGCCCTAGGAATGTGCCTCTTGTCAGGGCCCCCCGGGCTCTCCCCCTCAGCGCAGTCCGTGCTGGGGCCCAGCGGTGGGCGGATAGAGGGTAAGGAGGCCACGCACAGCCCCGGGAGACGCTCTCCTCACGCTGGCCGCCGCGCTGCTGTCTCTCCGCTCCGTACTGGGGACTCGCGTATCGCCGAATCTCTCCGGGTTCCCAGCTGGACCCGAGCGCCGCTCTGCCAGTTCCTTTTGTGACGTCACCGACGCGCTGGCGTCACGGCGCCGCCCAGGGAGGCTGAGAACCAGCAAGGGGGCGTGGCTATGCGGGTGGGCGGGGTCGCGTCCAGTCCCAGCAGCGCCGCAATAAACAAAGTGTACATCTGTGGAAATACTGCATACTGCATAGAGGAGCTACAAGTGACTTACATATACAGTACACTGCTGCCTCTGTGCCTGGGGGCAGCAATGTGTGACTCTACTCATTATGTAAAGAAAATGTATACATTATATATATATATATATATGGCTGGGTTCATAATATGACAATGAAAATGGTGCGTTTTATGGGTGCGTTTGCGTTTTTTGAATTGCGCTTTTATTGGGTTTTGCTTTTAGCATCTGCGATTCGCAGGTCCGATTTTACTGCATTTGTTTGTGGTTTCGGTGCTTTTTATATGCGTTTTGCATGCGTTTTCAATGCATTTTTTTTACCTGCCCTTTATCCAAAATAACCAGAAAGTAAAGAGGAAGCGGAAATACATCATCAGCATTTAAAAACAAAAAAACGCACGTAAAACGCTATGCATATGCGTCACCATAGACTTTCATAATGTGCATTTTGGCAGCCAGCCTGCATAATATGCAACAAAACCAACCTTTTGTGAAACGCGTACTGTAAAACACAGTGCTAAGCATCTTTTTCTGCGTCCAGGGGCGGACTGACCATTCGGGCACGGACCGAGGGCCGATGGTCTGGGGGGGGGGGGGGGGAGCCAGAGCACCCTGAGCCGGAGGGGAGGCAGCCAGTGGAAGGGAGCGGTGTGCACAGCGGCGGGGAAGATAGGACATCTCCCCATCCTTCCCTTACCTTGGGGCCCCCCCTGTCCTGGCTCTCCCCTCCAGAATTGTTAAGTGTCGGCTGCTGACAGCGGGCGGTGACTTACCGCTGTCCAGCGCGGCGCAGGAGTTTTTGTCAGTATAAAATATCTGTTGTCAGTAAATTATTATATCTTAGTCTGTAAAAAATAACGTGAAAGGTGGGAAACACTGGTACGGGGCCCCATAATCTCCTATTGCCCGGGGGCTCCATGACTTGTCGGTCCGCCCCGTCTGCATCCCATTGACTAACATTGCTGCATAAAACGCAGCATTTCTGCAACACTAGCGTTTCTGCTATGTGAGCACCTAGCCTATATATATATATATATATATATACACATACATACATTTTATCCTCTACTAGAAATATCTGTAAAATTCTGTATCTTACTAGATAACACTGAGGCCCAGTTCACACCCGTAAACACAAGTCGCAGTCTGAGTTTGCGATCACAATTTTACATGACTTATTTTGCCAATTTTTCAGCGATTTCATTCTGCGATCCTAATTCTAGTGAATAAGAATCGCGATGCGATCGCCCAGAAAATGCTGCATGCATTGCGTTTGCAATCAGCGATAATCACAATCACATAAGATTACTTGTGCAGCAGCGCATTACTGATCACCGGCGATCAGCAAAGTGCAAGTTGTAGGCAAAAGTGCTCGAGTGTGAATGAGGCCTGAAGGTAGCCACACAAAAAAATTGCGTGGGCGCAGAAGTTGTGGACCTGGCAAGGCTGGCATCTCCAACGGACGGGGCCCCTGGGCACTGGAGCTGCAGCGAGAGACATATTGGCTGCCAGGGGCTGAAGGAGCTAAGTAGATCTCATTTTCTCTATTTTGCCTGATGCTTCCTTTAAAGGATAGCCGAAGTGACATGTGACATGATTTGATAGACATGTGTATGTACAGTGCCTAGCACACAAATAACTATGCTGTATTCCTTTTTTTCTTTCTCTGCCTGAAAGAGTTAAATATCAGGTATGTAAGTTGCTGACTCAGACAGGCAGTGACTACAGTGTGACCCTCACTGATAAGAAATTCCAACTATAAAACACTTTCCTAGCAGAAAATGGCTTCTGAGAGCAGGATAGAGATAAAAAGGATCAATAGTTCATAGATTTTAGCTCTGGCATCCCTCAATGAATGTGTCATTGAGCAAAAACAATAAAACAGTTAAAACTTAAAAAAGTAAACTTAAACTTAAAGCCATTGGGTATCAGTTTGTAATTTTTTTTTTAAATGACATATACATGTTAAATAATGTAGCTGCATGCACCTGTGCTTGTTTTCGCCGCACCACCGGCCCCCGTTCGTTCAACATATCCCTAATTCCACCGGGTTTATATCCAAGATGGCTGCCGACCTTTGCTTCATCTTCCGGGTCGGCAGCCTCTTACTTCCTAAGGGTGCGCGTCCCTGGTACAGTGCGCGCGCGCACGTCTACCGTCAATTACATTACTGCAGTGCACAGTCTACGGAGCTGCCGCCTAGAAGTACATGTGAAGGTATGATAGGACCTTCACGCTGTGCTTACGATGACAGGCAGGCACGCACGAACAACATCACCCAGCTCTGCGCGCTGTTGTAATGAGTCGGGGAGACGCGCATCTGCGGGAGCGCAACTGACAGGGAGGAGCAAAGGGGTGGAGATGACGGAGGAGTGACAGAGCAGGGCAAAGAAGCTCTGCCTCCTCTCTCTTGCCTTGAATATTCGACCAAAGTGCTCAAAGATTATAAACACTGGTTGTAGGTGCAATCCTGCAGCAAAAATGACAGGAAAGGGATATAACTATAGAGGGAAATGATGTAAGTGGTCCTCTATTACTAAAAACAAAACAAAAAAAAACATTCACTTTAAAATAAAACTGTGCAATATCTTAAAAAGTCATTTTTAGGAGAAGGAAGATAGATACAATCGTTTATTTTATACGTTTATTTTCGCCTCGGGTGACCTTTAAGGTGGACACTAATGGTAGAATTTCTAGCAAAAAATTGTTTGAGCGATCAGATAATTCTGATCGGATGTAATCAGATTGGTTGTAAATAATCTCCGTTAATGGGCACAATTGATTATGAACAATTATAAAAACAGTCGTCTGATTGGATTTTCGTCAAACCAAAATTTGGATTTTCTTATATAGATTCTTAGATAGGAAGCAAAGATTTATTTATTTTTATTTATTTATTGTATTTATAAAGCGCCAACATATTACGCAGCGCTCGTTGGTTTGTTGATGGTGTAGTGAACGATGTATTATGATATTTCACTTCCTTTCAGAATTATCTGATCGATCGAACAATTTTTCGCTAGAAATTGGATCGTTAGTGGCCACCTTTAGATTATGGCAAGGACATTAGAACACGACTATGGTTGGAATTAATTTCTAAGCCCCTCTGAGGGACAATTAATTTGTAAAGCAGTGTAAAAAAAAATATCAGTGCTCTTAAAGTGTAACTGTCGGGCATAAAATAAAAAATCAATTCTTTATTTTTATCTGGTAAACAAGTAATAAGGATCAGGCAATCCAAAAGTTAAAATCTCTATTACTTTTCTCGTTGATAAATGATCATTCCCCAGTTGACCTGACTCTTATTTGGTACGTTGCCGCAAAAAGGAAGTTCCAGGGCATGCTGGATTGTCTCTTTTTGCTTCTTTATTTCCCCTCAGACTTAACTAATGTACAGAAGCAAAAAAGGACAACCCAGCATGCCCTGCAACTTCCTTTTTGCGGCAACGTACCAAATAAGAGTCAGGTAAACTGGGGAATGCAAATTGGCACAGAGGGAGCTCAGGAATCTCCTCTCTACCCTCAAAATTTATGGGGTGTAGGAGACCCACATTTTAAAGAATTGGGGTGTAACTGTATTTCACAATACACTGTGATTATGCGTGATGACGCACAGAGCAGTGACATAAGAATCAGTAGGGCAGCCAGTGAAATATGACATTCAAGAAAAATTGCTTAGATGTGGCAAGCTGGGGATCTATAGGACAAGAAATGCTCTATAGTACTAAGTACCAATAATCAAAATAACAAATATTCACATGCACCATGTCAACAATATATCATACAAATAATTAATAAACAAGGATTGACTCTTGGGTGCATGTGCATCCCAGAAAAAAAACTTTATTTATCACATAAACATAGTACAAAACCCCCATAAAAATCATAAATATGTATATCAATTCTCACATAACACTCACTAAAAACCATTTGACTAGACTAGAGACAAACAATGTGTGTGGACCAAGAAAAGGGGCTCCAGTCCCCTATCTTAGCAGGTAACCTCCTGTACCAATGTTCATATCACCTCTATATAGAGAGTTCGAAACCTACCGGGAAGTATGTCAAAAAGCTGCGTGCACATATTTTTTATTTTTATGGGGGTTTTGTACTATGCTTATGTGATAAATAAAGTTTTTTCTGAGATCTAAATTCACCCAAGAGTCAATCCTTTTTTATCAATTATTTGTATGAAATGTGACATTACAAACTCATTCTCCGGGCCACCATATAACACCTCCCCCTTTTGAGGTGTCATGTGAGGGAACCGTGGGTCATGTGACACCCACCAGTTTACCTGAGAAAACAGTCTGTTGTTGGAGGCCTGAAAGCCGGTGGAAGCCTCTAAAAATAACTTTTACGCCCAAACAACTTGACAACTGATCCTGCAATTATTATGAATTGGGGAGCCCGTCGTCCTGGCAGGAGAAAGGCTGCTTTTATCGAATGAATCAGCAATGTGTGGGCAATGGGCATGAGTCATCCCATTCATGGCTGCTGTGTGTCTGTCTGTCTGTCTGCTCTCAGGGAAAGCCACTGAGCTGTCATGTAGTACATTGATCTCGTCACATGACACGATACGTCACAGGCAGTGGCATAGCTAAGGAGCTGTAGGCCCCAGTGCAAATTTTACATTGTTCCCCAAAGCACTGTATATATAACAATTGATACGGTGCATCAAAACCTGCCAAGGACAACCACAGTGTAAGAGGTGCATGTAGGGGATGCGGAACAGTTTGGTTATGATTATTCAACCCATCTATAGAAGTGATTATTACCAGCACAGGAGCAAGCTGTAGTTGAGGGGTATACCACATACGCATATGCCCAAGCATTGCATCTAAGCAGTGGCGTAGCTAAGGAGCTTTAGGCCCCGGTGCAGGGTTTACATGGGGACCCCCCCCCCCCAAGCACTTTATACGTAGCAATGATATGGTGCGCAAAAACCTGCTAAGCATCGCCAAAGCATTAGAGGTGCAAGCAGAGGGTGGAGAACTGTTTGTTAAAGCGGGATTGTCACCATAAAAATCACATTTCAACAGCAACTAGTCTGAGTGTATTAAGTGAGAAAGATGCTAATCCTGTATTCAAACCTTTTCTGCTGTTATGGTTAGAAGTTATCACATACCTTAGGAGCACTGGCCCTTTAATTGCCATTGCCAAAAAGTTGCATGCTGGGGTGTCTTTTTATCTATAATATATTCCTCCTCTTCCCTTTATTTCCCCCTCCTTCTAATGACATAAGACAGTGCACTTCCTAGTATAGACCACAGTGGGAGTGTCTGAAGACTCTGGGAGGAGGGCGGGTAACGAATACACAATTAGCAAGAGGAGGGAAATAAAATCAGGGAGGAAATGATGTCAGGAGGTTAAAGGTAATTAAGATGGAAACTGTCTAGAATAGGATTCTCTGCTTTTCCTTTATAAAATTCAGAGGAATCATAACGTGGATAGTGCAATACATCTGTTATGTAAGTAGAAGTAGTATTTATCTACTTATATATGTGTTTATTATTTCTAGGTTAGCATGGGTGTCACTTGTTCTTTAATGATTACCACTATTTAAAGCATCTATATAAGCGATCATTACCAGCATAGCACCAATAAAGAGTTAATATAGCCATTGAGGGAGGACCCCTCTAGCCCAAGGGCCCCGATGCAGTCGCAACCTCCGCATCCCCTATTGCTACGCAACTGCATCTAAGCTCAACCCTCTGCCTGACTGACCCTAAATTTGACCTTTTACTGCAACCTAACCATAACCTTACAGAAGAATTCCATGAAGTTTTATGAGACCGGTTATACAATATGATTAGCCTTTATAATTTATACCTCTGATGGTTTTTTTTAGTCCTTGCTATCAGCTGGATCTTTAAATGAGTCATGCCATAGTTTGAAAAACAGGTCACTTGATGAACGGCGGCTGGTTACTGCCCTTGTATTCTGGGTGCTACCAGTGGCATGTCCACCTGTACATTGCACTTATAAATTCTGATAATCATACATTAAATGTTACTTATTTTATACACCACTTTGCCAGGACCTACGGTACTTACCTTCGTACACCTTTATTTAGATCTGAATCTTCTGTTATGATTTTGTAGTACAACCTTGTATGTTTCATATATAGTTATGTCCCTAACTGTCTTAAGAAGAGCTCACGAATTTAATCCCTATCATAGCTTTAATTCCTACCATATTACTATTATTATTATTTATTTATTTATAAAGCACTGATATCTTCTGCAGCAATTTACAGAGTACATAGTCAAGACACTAACTGTCCTCAGGGGAGCTCACAATCTAATCCCCATAGTCATAGTCTAATGTCCTATCACATCATTATTATGCATTTATATAGCACTGATATCTCCTGCAGCACTTTACAGAGTAAATAGTTATGTCACTAACTGTCCTCAGAGGAGCTCACAATCTAATCCTTACCATAGTCTAATGTCCTACCATATTATTATTATGCATTTATATAGCACTAACACCTTCTACAGCACTTTACATACTACATAGTCATGTCACTGACTGTCCTCAGAAGAGCTCACAATTAGAGTTGGGCCGAACCTCCGATTTTAGGTTCGCGAACCTGGTTCGCGAACTTCCGCGGAAGGTTCGGTTCGCGTTAAAGTTCGCGAACCGCAATAGACTTCAATGGGGATGCGAACTTTGAAAAAAAAAAATAATTATGCTGGCCACAAAAGTGATGGAAAAGATGTTTCAAGGGGTCTAACACCTGGAGGGGGGCATGGCGGAGTGGGATACATGCCAAAAGTCCCGGGGAAAAATCTGGATTTGACGCAAAGCAGCGTTTTAAGGGCAGAAATCACATTGAATGCTAAATGACAGGCCTAAAGTGCTTTAAAACATCTTGCATGTGTATACATCAATCAGGTAGTGTAATTAAGGTACTGCTTCACACTGACACACCAAACTCACCGTGTAACGCACCGCAAACAGCTGTTTGTGTAGTGACGGCCGTGCTGGACAGGTATGCAGTGGCGGGTTCACTGAACAGGTATACAGTGGCGGGTCCACTGAACAGAACAGGTATGCAGTGGCGGGTTCACTAAACAGAACAGGTATACAGTGGCGGGTTCACTAAACAGAACAGGTATACAGTGGCGGGTTCACAGAACAGGTATGCAGTGGCAGGTTCACTGAACACAACAGGTATGCAGTGGTGGGTTCACAGAACAGGTATGCAGTGGTGGGTTCACAGCACAGGTATGCAGTGGTGGGTTCAATGAACAGGTATACAGTGGCGGGTCCACTGAACAGAACAGGTATGCAGTGGCAGGTTCACTGAACAGGTATGCAGTGGTGGGTTCACAGCACAGGTATGCAGTGGTGGGTTCACAGAACAGGTATGCAGTGGTGGGTTCACAGCACAGGTATGCAGTGGTGGGTTCAATGAACAGGTATACAGTGGCGGGTCCACTGAACAGAACAGGTATGCAGTGGCAGGTTCACTGAACAGGTATGCAGTGGTGGGTTCACAGCACAGGTATGCAGTGGTGGGTTCACAGCACAGGTATGCAGTGGTGGGTTCACAGCACAGGTATGCAGTGGTGGGTTCACAGCACAGGTATGCAGTGGTGGGTTCACAGTACAGGTATGCAGTGGTGGGTTCACAGCACAGGTATGCAGTGGTGGGTTCACAGAACAGGTATGCAGCCAGACAGGAACAAGTTAAGCCTAACTAATCTTTCCCTGAGAGACAGTCTGCAGCAGCTCGCCCTACTCTCACTAACGCAGGCAGCACACGAGTGACCGGAATGGCCGCCGCTGCCTGCCTTATATAAGGGGGGGTGGGGCTCCAGGGGCTAGTGTAGCCTAATTGGCTACACTGGGCCTGCTGACTGTGATGTAGAGGGTCAAAGTTGACCCTCCATGTGCATTATGGGGCGAACCGAACTTCCGCAAAGGTTCGCCTGCGGGACGCGAACGCGAACCACTGAAGTTCGCATGGAACCGTTTGCAGGCGAACCGTTCGGCCCAACTCTACTCACAATCTAATCCTACCATAGTTATAGTCTAATGTCCTACCATATTATTATTATGTATTTATATAGCACTGATATCTTCTGCAGCACTTTACATAGTACATAGTCATGTCACTGACTGTCCTCAGAGGAGCTCACAATCCAATCCCTATATTTGCTTTATATTTTCTTTTTTCTTTGTATCATCACATATTTTCTGATTTTAATGTATCATTTATGTTAATAGTTTTGATTCTATCTACCTTTTATTGAAAAGAATCAACGTAATGGGTGGTATTCAGTGGCCTGCCTGTATTATAAAGGCTCATTGTGCATTGATAGCAATGGGGCAAACTGGGGACCCTCCTCCAACCATCTTTGTAGCTTTTTGTTGGTGCGATGCTGTTACTTCTCTGACACTGTGGCTGTTCCCTTCCCTGCTTACTCCTCTCCGACACTGCAGCTGTCCCTTCCCCTGCTTATTCCTCTCTGACATTGCGGCTGTCCTCTGACACTGCAGCTGGCCCCTCCCCTGCTTACTCCTCTCTGACCCTCCCCTCTTCCTGCTTACACCCCTCTATCTCTGCGGCTATCCCCTTCTCTGCTTACTCCTGACACTGCAGCCATCCCCTCTCCTGCTTATTCCTCTCTGACACTGCAGCTGTCCCCTCCCCTGCTTACTCCTCTCTGACACTGCGACTTTCCCCTCCCCTTTTCCTGCTTACACCCCTCTGACTCTGCGGCTATCCCCTTCTCTGCTTACTCCTGACACTGCAGCTGTCCCCTCCCCTGCTTACTCCTCTCTGACACTGCAGCTGTCCCCTCCCCTGCTTACACTGCTCTGACACTACGGCTGTCCCCTCCCCTGCTTACACTGCTCTGACACTGGAGCTGACGCCTCCCCTACTTACACCTCGCTCACACTGCAGCCATCCCCTCCCCTGGTTACTTCTCTCTGACACTGCGGTTGCCCCCTCCGCTGCTTACACCTCCTTGACACTGGCACTGTCCCCTCCCCTGCTAATACCTCTCTTGCACTACAGCTGTCCCATCCCCTGCTTACACCTCCCTGACACTGTGGCTGTCACCTCCCCTGCTTACACCTCTCTCTAACATGGTGGCTCTTCCCTTCCCTGCTCACACCTCTCTGACACTGCGGCTGTCCTTGGCATGTTTTTGTGCTTGATATCAATTGTTATGTATAGAGTGCTTGAGGGGGTCCAATGTAAATCTCCTACTGGGGACCATACCTCTTCTTTGCAATGCCATGGTGATGGAGAAGGGGATGACAGCAGGTATTATGGAGGCATCTGCATCCATTACTGGGTTTACTGTCCCCTATTGTTTGCGATTTGCTATTATGATTAACATGATGGTGTCTAAAAAATTCATAGAGTTCACTGAATAGTCCAACAGCTGTCAACTAACTGAACTGTGAATGTTTTATTAGGTGGGTGCAACAATCAGTTCAGAACTGATGGTGGAATGCAATGTAACTTCAGTTAAAAAATGCTGATCCCCTTAGCAGTTAGTTCGGATCTAAATGTAAAATTTAAAATATGTGCAAACATAGACAACTGAGAAGTACGTTTTTTACAGAGTAAAATGATTCATAAATTACTTTTCTCCTATGTTGCTGTCACTTGCAGTAGGTAGTAGAAACCTGAAAGAAGCGACATTCTTCATAGGGTGTTCTCAGGGATTCATTTATTTTCAAAAGCACTTAGTGAATGGCAGTTGCTCTGTCCAACTGCCAAAAAAACTGTGTAGGGAGCAGGGAAGCTGGCCAGCATCATTGTTTAAATCCTTTTTAGGGAATATCTTTATAAAGAAAAAAAGCCTTGCTGAGAATCTCCTATGAAGAGATGGACTAGACCAAAACCTGTCACTTCTACTGTAAGTGACAGCAACAATGGAGAAAAGTAATTTATGGCTCATTTTACTCTGGAAAAAACGTACTTCTTATTTGTCTATGTTTGCACATATTTTAAATTTTAAAATTTTTCGCCATAGTGCCCCTTTAACTGCCGAAGTAACAAAAATACCATTGCTGAAACAGAGGTAAATAATTGGTTTCTGCTATAAGGTGCAGAGAACTCTTTCCTCTACGCCCGCCACCAATAGGTCTGCATACTGCGGTGCCAGATTGTTCTCCATTGCTGTCCCCATGAGCTGCAGGTAGACGTCATTATGAAAAATGAAGCAATCGTGCGTGAGTATGAAATTCAGCACCAGGAACCCGGAGGCAAAATCCCTTGCTGGGCATGGAGAAGGAAACAAGCCTGTGTACACCACTGGTAATCAAGTAACAATCCAGTACTGAAACCTAATCCTTAGGGTTTACCAGAGACGAGGGGGCATAAAAGTTCCTCCATCCCCCTTCGCACAGATCCCTCCCTTGCCATGGTCTAAAACCTCCTAGATTCTCCTGTAGCAGCCCTGTTCTCTGTGGTTAGCCACGGCCAGTCGGCGCAGATGCAGTGCGGCCAAGCGCCCTCCCCCATCTTGCTCCTGTGGCTGGGAGTATACTGCGCAGGCGCAGACGGGAGCGTGGTGGGGTGGGCACGCACGGCCAGGCCATGCATGCGCAATACGCCCGGCTGGCCGCTAAGAATGAGACTGCTACGGGAGAATCTAGAAGGATTTAGACCACGGCGAGGGAGCAATCTGGTGAAGGAGGCTGGAGGAAGCCCCAGGTATGTATAAAACTTTTATGCCCCCTCGTCTCTGGTAAACTTTAAGAGTACCTGGGGCAAACTGGATTTAAAAAGAACTCAAATTCAAAACTTCTTACCTAAAAAGAGGAGAGCCTCTGGATCCTATAGAGGCTTCCCACGCCATTTTTCAATCGCCTAGCGCAGCCTCCCCGAAGAATTCTGAGGGCTTGTCGAAAAGAAGTTTGGGGCTGTGCCCCTCTCCAGGCTCCAGCATCGCCGTACTGTGCCTATGTGAGTACAGCAGAGCCTGTGTAGTAAGCCAGAGCCAATTCTGCACTTCTGGGCAAGCATAGTGGTGGATCGAATTTTCTGAGATGCTGTGTGTAGCTCCTAACGTTGTTTGCATTTGCCGTTCCATATGCCTCTAGGGGCTTGAAATGTGACGCGATGACAGAACAAAGGGAATCAATACTAAAAGCTTTTAACATCCGCTAACCGAGGTGCCGGCCATGTGAACCGGCCTTTAAAGGAAATCGTAAAAGGGGGAAAAAAGTTGAGATTTACTTACATGGGGTTTCCTCCAGCCCCCACAGTCTATCACAGGGGTCCCCAAACGTTTTGGGTCGAGGGCCGGGCCAACATACTTCAGACTGCTGGGGGGCCGGAGTATACATAAAATAATGTAGAAAGCTTTGTGCACCAGACAGTGAAGCATACCCAGGTGATAACCTGCAGTGCAATTGGACAACAGTGTCACCTGATGTGGAATTTGATTGGAAACTAGCGAATTACTGCTTTCTGGCTTCATTCTATATGCGTACCACCAATATTTAAAGATGTAGCTGACCGCATCTGTAATATATTTTGTATGTGGGGGGGCCGGTAAAAAAGCCTCAGGGGGCCACATTCGGCCCGCAGGCCTTAGTTTGAGGACCACTGGTCTATCAGGTCCTTCACAATCCTCCTGGTCCACACCGTTGTGCCGCTGTGCCCCCAACTAAAGCCCGCAACTGGCTACTGTGCATGCACGGCCCTCCTCGGTCGCGCTCCCGAGTATTCTGCAAATGAGCAGGTTTACTAACTGTGCATGCGTGCGCTGAACCCTGACGATTATAGGACAATGTATGTAGCGGACTTGAAGGACAATGAGGGACCTGAAGGACTACAGGGGGTGGAAGGCCCAGGTAAGTAAATCTCAACCTCTTTCTATTAACAAGGGAACCATACAAGAGTAAACACTGCAAACTCTGCAGATTAACCAATTATGACTACAGTCAATGAGATGCAAATACTTCCAAGATCATGCAAATGTCATGCTAATTTTAAGCAGATGCATAGTAATGTACATTGTTTTTCTGAAAAGGGGGCAGTGCTGAAGATCTGAATGTGGTGGTTCTAAACTGAAAGCGAATTTCAAAACCATTGAGGAACAGAAAGTCTTTGAAATTCAGGATGACAGTTCTGCTCAGTACAAGACAAAACGCACTCAGTATCGATCTGAGCTTCTTAAATTATTTTCTGACACTTTTATGACCACTTTTAATCTATCACCATCTCCATCCTATTCCTCAACCAATTGAAATTTCTCACCTGTCATGTTTTTTTACTCCCCTTTCTGCTTACATCCTTGCATTACAGCCAAGCCCGGATTGGATTGCACGGATTACAGAGCCTATAGACACAGATGTCCTGGCTTCCCAAGACTTCACCCTCCACGAACCCACAAACCACCACCGAACCAAACCACAAGTGTGCTGGCTGGCCCAGCTGTCACTTCTCCCTTACTTTACCTGCCCGTCATAGGTAGCTACAAGTAGGCCTGATGGATAAATCGAATTTAAATCGAAATCGCGATCACCAAGATCACAATTTCAAAATCGTCAAAGTGGCGAATATGGCGATCACGTCATTTCCACATGGGGAAGTTTGAAGAAGTGCCTTCAAACTTTCCCAAAGTCCCAGTGCGTGCGGCCCGCAGCATTGGACATACCTTCCATCTTCTATCGCCCTCTGCCGCCTCTTGTGCTTGGCAAAACTTTGGGTTCCTGTATGTCACATGATATACAGGAAGTATGCCGTGCATTAGAGCCTGCAGGAGGCGAAGTGGATAGACGGGCATCGCTGGACTCGTGCTTGAAGCTATGTCCAGAACTGATGCAACTTGGGGGACAGAGGAGGCACAGCGAGACACAGAGGAGGCACAGAGACAGAGATAGGAGACACAGAGGGGGGCACAAAGAGAGACACAGAGTGGGCACAGAGACACAAAGGAGGCAAGAGAGAGACCCAGAGGAGGCATGAAGAGGCAAAGGGGGCACAAGGAGAGACAGGGGGACAGAGGGGGAACAAACAGGCACAAAGGGGAGGAACAAAGCTTGATTTATTTCATGGCTGGCAATGCCTCCTCTAGCCTGCGTCTGTCATTAGCTCTTTCAGGTGAGTCAGGGAAAACTGAACAATAGGCAATAATTCAGGCTGAACTTGACTCTGGCATTGTCCTGAGAGTCACCGCTAATTACCATAATCCTGCACAACCTGTTCATTAGCATAACCGCTGTGTGCATAGGGAATTAGATAATGACAGGTTTCTCTGTGACATCACTGCCTCTATAACTGTGCTGGGATTTACAATCTCACACACTAATCCCGTCATCATCCAATCAAACAAGAGCAAAATATTCTAAAGGAAAAAATAGTGCTGCCAGATTTTCAGTGCAAATTATTTTGCACTGTTCTAGGGTCCATGGTGCCCAGAGCAAAGCTTAAAGACTGTTACACACATCCAATTTTGATTGGCCAATGCAAGAATTGAACTTTATCCCAATCAGTAGCTGATACCCCCATATACATGAGAAATCTATACCTTTTCACAAACAGACCATCAGGGGTCGCTGTATGACTGATATTGTGGTGAAACCCCTCCCACAAGAAACGCTGAGGACCGAGGTACTCCTGGCAGTTTCCTGTCTGTGAAACTTGTTGCATTGTGGAAAATAGCTGTTTACTGCTGTTTCCAACTGCCAAAAAAGCATGCAGCAGCTACATCACCTGCCAGCAGTAAAAATGTCACAAGATTTTACAATGGGCAAACACTGACTAAATAATTTATACATAATTAATGTAAAAATGAAGCACTTTTTTATTACATTACTAGCTGATTGCCCGGCGTTGCCCGGGTATGTATTTGGCTGGTGTTGACTCTGCATAACTTTTCTAGCCCTAACACACAATTACTCACTGACCAAGTTTGTGAGCTTTGCGGTCTTTGGTATCAATAATTTGCATTGAAATGAAAAAATCTGATTGGCTGTTTGTGGCTCCACACCCTTTTCTGAATTTGAACCCCAGTCACCCAATAACCAACTGTACCAGGTTTGAGGCCTGTGCCATTAACAGTGCAAGAATGGTAGCAATTAAATATTCCCATTGAAAAGCAATAGGTGAATTTTGATACACTTTTGTAGGCTCCACCCACTTTTCTGAATATTAATCCCAGTCACCCAGTGACCAACTGTGCAAAGTTTAAAAACCCTGCCATTAACAGTGTAAGAATAGCTGCAGTTTACATTTTCCCAGTGAAATTTGTATTTGTCTCCACCCATCGATGACCCGGCATTGCCCGTGTATGTATTTGGCTGGTGTTAGCTCCGGCCACTTTATAACCCTAACGGACAAACACTCAATTACCAAGTTTGTCAGCTTTGGGGTCCTTGGCATCAATAATTTGTATATTCCAATAGAAATTAAACAAATCAGATTGGCTGTTTGTGGCTTCACCCCCTCTCCAGCATTTGAACCCCAGTCACCCAATGACCAACTGTAGCAGGTTTGAGGCATCTGCTATTAACAGTGGAAAAATGGCAGCAATTGAAATTATCCACTTGAAAATCAACAGGTGAATTTTGATTGGCTATTATAGGTTCCACCCACTTCCCTGAATATTAATCTCAGTCACTCAGTGACCATCTGGGCAAGGTTTGGGAACCCTGCCATAAACAGTTTAAGAAGGGCTGCAGTTTACACTTTCCCAGTGAAATTTGTTTTTGGCATGACCAAGTTTGTGAGCTTTGGGGTCCTTGGCATCAATAATTTGTATTTTCCCATGAAATGAAACCAATCTGATTCACTGTTTGTGGCTCTGTCCCCTTTTCTGAATTTGATCCCCTGTGACCCAATGACCAACTGTACCAGGTCTGAGGCTTGTGCCATTAACAGTGCAAGAATGGCAGCAATTGTAA
Source organism: Hyperolius riggenbachi (assembly GCF_040937935.1). NCBI lineage: Eukaryota > Metazoa > Chordata > Amphibia > Anura > Hyperoliidae > Hyperolius > Hyperolius riggenbachi. The sequence continues at coordinate 651,536,696 of NC_090646.1, forward strand.
TTTTCTCCTTGAAAAGCGACATGTGATTTTTGATTGGCATTTTTAGGTTCCACCCACTTTTCTGAACATTAATCCCAGTCACCTAGTAAGCAGCTATGCTAAGTTTGAGAACCCTTCCATTAACAGTGAAGAAGGGCTGCAGTTTACAATTTCCCAGAAAAATCTGTTTTAACTCCTCCCACTTTTTGTAACCTGGACACACAGTCACTACACAATGACCAAGTTTGTGAGCTTTTGGGTTCCTGGCATCAAAATTGTGGTAATGGAAGCAGTTTATCCAGCAAAGAAATCTGGCTGTTTTTGGCTCCACCCCTTTACTGAATTTGAACCCCAGACACTTAACGACCGACTGTAGCAGGTTTGAGGCCTCTGCCATTAACAGTGTAAGAATGGCTGCAGTTGCAATATTCCCCTTGAAAATCAAAAGGTGAATTTTGATTGGCTGCTGTAGGCTCCACCCACTTTCCTGAATATTAGTCCCAGTCACCCAGTGGCCAACTGTGTCACGTTTGAGAACCCTGCCAATAACAGAATGGCTGAAATCAATCTAACAAATCTGATAGGCTGTTTGTGGCTCCACCCCTTTAGTGAATTTGGACCCCAGTCACCCAATGACTGACTGTATCAGGTTTGAGGCCTCTGCCATCAACAGTGTAAGAATGGTAGCAATGTGAATAGTCCCCTTGAAAATCAATAGGTAAATTTTGATTGGCTGTGGTAGGTTCCACCCACATTTCTGAATATTCATCCCAGTCTCCCAGTGGCCAATTGTGTAAAGTTTAGGAACCCTGCCATGTTAAAAATGTAGTTGTTGGCACCGACCACTTTTTCTAACCCTGACATACAGTCACTCAATTATCAAGTTTATCAGCTTTGGGGTCCTTGGTATCAATACTTTGTATATTCCCATTGAAAAATAAACAAATCTTATTGGCTGTTTGTGGCTCCGCCACCTTTCTGAGTTTGGGCCCTAGTCACCCAGTGACTGACTGTACCAGGTTTGATGCATCTGCTTTTAACAGTATAAGGGCCTGTACACACTGCTGCGCTTTTAAAATCGCATGCGATTTTTAAATCGCAAGCCTTCATGAGAATAGGAAAAGCGCATCGCACCAGTGTGTACAGGTCTCCACGATTTTCATTATTTTTCAAAAGACCTTGCGATTAAAAAGCGCATGTGATTTGAAAAGCGCAGCGCAAGCGCAAGCGCAGCAGTGTGTACAGGCCCTAAGAGAATGGTAGCAGCTTAAACATTCCCTTTGAAAATCGAAAGGTGAATTTTTATTGGCTGTTGTAGGCTCCACCCACCTTCCAAAATCTTAATCTCAGTTACCCAATGACCAACTGTGCAAAGTTTGAGAACCCTGCCATTAACGATGTAAGAATGGCTGCAGTTTATATTTTCCCAGTAAAAGCTGTTTTTGGCTCCGCCCACTTTTTGTGACCTTGACACACAGTCACTCAATGACCACATTTGTGAGCTTTCAGGTTCCTGGCATCAAAAATTCATGAATGGAAGCAGTTTATCCACCAAGGAAATCTGATTGGCTGTATGTGGCCCCACCCCTTTAGTGAATTTGGACCCCAGTCACCCAATGATAACTGTAGCAAGTTTGAAGCCTCTGCCATTAACAGTGTAAGAATGGCAGCAGTTTAAATATTCCCCTTGAAAATCAATAAGTGAATTTTGATTGGATGTTGTAGGCTCCACCCATTTTCTTGAATCTTAATCGCATTCACCCAGTGACCAACTGTGGCAAGTTTGAGAACTCTGCGATTAACATTCTAAGAATGGCTGCAGTTTACATTTTCCCATTTAAAATGAACGGCTGAAATTTGATTGGCTGTTTTATGCTCCGCCCACTTTTCCTGGATTTGTAACCTCGGTCACCAAGTGACCACCTGTGCCAAGTGTGGGGACTGTGGCTTGATTACTGTGAGAATGGCAGCCTTTTAAATTTTTTCCATTGACTTGAATGGGTGAAATCTGATTTGCTGTTTGTAGCTCCGCCCAGGTGTGCAGGGGGGCCGCGAGACCCCCAGAACCTATCATCCCAGGTAGTAAGGGATCTGTGTACCAAGTTTCGTTCAAATCGGTCAAGCCATTTTCGAGTGATCGCGGCACATACATATACACACACACACACACACACACATCCGATTTTATATATATAGATTTTCACTGGAGTTCCTCTTTAAAGGACAACTGAAGCGAGAGGGATATGGAGGGTGCCATATTTATTTCCTTTTACATAATACCAGTTGCCTGGCTATCCTGCTGATCCTCTGCCTTTATTACTTTTAGCCATAGCCAACCACACATCATTATAACCTATCTATGCCACCCACCATACTTCCCACACCCTAATCATTGCTAAGGCCAACCACACATCATTATAACCTATCTATGCCACCCATCATACTCCCCACACCCTAATCCTAGCTAAGGCCAACCACACATCGTTATAACCTATCTATGCCACCCACCATACTCCCCACACCCGAATCCTAGCTAAGGCCAACCACACATCATTATAACCTATATATTCCACCCACCATACTCCCCACACCCTAATCCTAGCTAAGGCCAACCACACATCATTATAACCTATCTATGCCACCCACCATACTCCCCACACACTAATCCTAGCTAAGGCCAACCACACATCGTTATAACCTATCTATGCCACCCACCATACTCCCCACACCCTAATCCTAGCTAAGGCCAACCACACATCATTATAACCTATATATTCCACCCACCATACTCCCCACACCCTAATCCTAGCTAAGGCCAACCACACATCGTTATAACCTATCTATGCCACCCACCATACTCCCCACACACTAATCCTAGCTAAGGCCAACCACACATCGTTATAACCTATCTATGCCACCTACCATACTCCCCACACCCTAATCCTAGCTAAGGCCAACCACACATCGTTATAACCTATCTATGCCACCCACCATACTCCCCACACCCTAATCCTAGCTAAGGCCAACCACACATCGTTATAACCTATCTATGCCACCCACCATACTCCCCACACCCTAATCCTAGCTAAGGCCAACCACACATCATTATAACCTATATATTCCGCCCACCATACTCCCCACACCCTAATCCTAGCTAAGGCCAACCACACATCGTTATAACCTATCTATGCCACCCACCATACTCCCCACACCCTAATCCTAGCTAAGGCCAACCACACATCATTATAACCTATCTATTCCGCCCACCATACTCCCCACACCCTAATCCTAGCTAAGGCCAACCACACATCGTTATAACCTATCTATGCCACCCACCATACTCCCCACACCCTAATCCTAGCTAAGGCCAACCACACATCGTTATAACCTATCTATGCCACCCACCATACTCCCCACACCCTAATCCTAGCTAAGGCCAACCACACATCGTTATAACCTATCTATGCCACCCACCATACTCCCCACACCCTAATCCTAGCTAAGGCCAACCACACATCATTATAACCTATATATTCCGCCCACCATACTCCCCACACCCTAATCCTAGCTAAGGCCAACCACACATCGTTATGACCTATCTATGCCACCCACCATACTCCCCACACCCTAATCCTAGCTAAGGCCAACCACACATCGTTATAACCTATCTATGCCACCCACCATACTCCCCACACCCTAATCCTAGCTAAGGCCAACCACACATCGTTATAACCTATCTATGCCACCCACCATACTCCCCACACACTAATCCTAGCTAAGGCCAACCACACATCGTTATAAACTATCTATGCCACCCACCATACTCCCCACACACTAATCCTAGCTAAGGCCAACCACACATCGTTATAACCTATCTATGCCACCCACCATACTCCCCACACCCTAATCCTAGCTAAGGCCAACCACACATCGTTATAACCTATCTATGCCACCCACAATACTCCCCACACCCTAATCCTAGCTAAGGCCAACCACACATCGTTATAACCTATCTATGCCACCTACCATACTCCCCACACACTAATCCTAGCTAAGGCCAACCACACATCGTTATAACCTATCTATGCCACCCACCATACTCTGGGGTTCCCGTTACTCGTTCTGCCATCAACATCCACACAGTCTGCGACATAAAAGTTATTACTAATGCATCCTGGAGGGGATATTGTAATTAACTCAAGTTTAAGGTGGCAAACAGAATACTGAGCAGAAGGCAATCATCAATCACTATAATCACTACATAAAAACCATTAGGATGAATTGTTTCTTAGAATTTATTGCTGCTGTCCGCTTAGACTACAGCCTCGTTGACAATAAATAATTGCCACCTGTCGACAGCAATGGAGAAAAGACACAGGAGTCGCGCCAGCCGACAGGTGAGCTGCTTCCACACTCACCACGGGCCCGAGGTGGGGACACATTACGTGGGGTGCCAGCAGGCAAAAGAGGTGGCGCTAGGTAGTTTTTTTAATAGATTTCATGCTATAATCTATAGGGAATAATAGATGTGCAATGTGCAGACAGGTTATAATTCCCTCTCTGCAGTGACGTAACTAAGGAGCCAGTGCCAGATTTACCATAAGGCACTGTAGGCATGTGCCTACAGGCGCGTGATGTTGGAAAGGCGGCTCTGAGCGCCTCCATTCTGTCTTCCCTATGCAGAGTCCTGATGAGAGTGTAAATGAGAGGTTACTCACCAGGCTCTCGCCATTCCACTGATGAGATCGCCCTTCAGTCAGCGGCACCTCTAGCTGCTTAATACTGAGGTTCTTCTGCTACATAATACTAATGGGGACCTATAGCTACTTAATACTGAGGGTACCTGTAGCTAAGCTGCCTATCTCAGGCTGTTGAAGGAAGGGAGAAGTGACAGCTAGACAAGACAGCACACTTGCAGTGCGGTTTGGCAGGGTTTGGGGGTTGGTGGAGTGCTTAGTCTAGGGCACCAGGACATCTGTGCCTTTGGGCTCCTATGAGGTAAATCCGGGTCTGTAAAGAGCAATGGGCTCCAGTCATGGCCAGATTTATACTTTTTCTCCCCCTAGGCCAAGTATGTTGAGGCTCCCTTTCCATGCACAGCCTCCAGTGCAAGTTTTACATTGCCTCCCCCCCTAAGCACTATATACATAATTGATACGGTGCACCAAAACCTGCCAATGGCAACTACAGTGTCAGAGGTGCAAGAAGGGGATGGAGAACAGTTTGTTAATGATTACCACTATTCAAAGTATCTGTAGAAGTGATTATTACCAGCACCGGACGAATAGAGAGCTAATACTGTGGTTGAGGGAGGGCCCCATGGGGCCTCCCTGGCCAAAGGGCCCCGATGCGGTTGCAACCTCTGCACCCCCTATTGATACGCCCCTGCAGATATGCACATTCTAAGGGATACAGAAAAGCCTTTTTAAATGTTTCCTTCTCCTGCTTTGCCGTTCTTAAACCCCGCCCTCCAGAGTATCGGATCAAATGGGGTGAGAAGCAGGACTGTTTGGCTATCCTTATTGGCTGTCTGGTGGCTCTCCCTATTGGCTGTCTGCTACATCTGTCAATGTTATTGTATGGAGAGCGTGAGTTATTGGCTGGTCAGAGCTGGAGATAAATACTAAACACTTTTACTTGATTTATCGAGTGTTTTAATCTTTGTGAATTGCAATTTCTTGACATTTCTTGAGGTATTTACCATACAAGTCAGTAATTTACCTCACTAGTCAGTAATTTTACTTTTTAGTGCCGTAACAGGTTCAGTTAATTGGCATTTCGGAAGGTGATTGGTAAAATCAGCTGTTTCCTCATTACCGAATGCTGTAATGCTTAGTGAATTGAGGCCTGCATGTTGGTCTAGCTGGGCTGTAGTGAGAATGTATGCTTGTATGCAATGCCTCAGTCCAGAGCTATCACAGATAGAGCAGCACTGTTGTCCCCAGGCAGGAAGGTGAAGTATTCTCCTGTCTATCCATGTAGAGGCGGTACCTGCGTGGGATCAGGTGTCACTGAGCGGGCGGAAGGGAAATGGATCTTGTATAATGTGGAAAGTGATGCCAGTGACCGTGTGCAGGTGCAGCAGAGAGAAGCCAGCACCTTACATCCGCCAAATACATTATTAAAGGGATACTAAAGTGTATTTCCAGCAAGCAAAGATTTTATCCCTTTTTATTATGCATTCTATTTTAGGAAAATAGCTTAAAGGACTCCCGAAGCGAAAATAAACTAAAGAAATAAACAATTGTCTCTATCTTCCTTCTCCTAAAAATGACTTTTTAAGATATTCCACAGCTTTATTTTATGTTTAAATCTACTTTTTACGTTTTAACTGTTTTATTGTTTTTGCTGAATGACACATTCATTGACGTCTGCCAGAGCTAAAATCTATGAATTATTGACCCTTTTTATCGCTTTCCTGCTCTCGGAAGCCATTTTCTACTAGGAAAGTGCTTTATAGTTGGAATTTCTTATCAGTGAGGGTCACACTATAGTCACTTCCTGTCTGAATCAGAACTGAGTCAGCCACTTACATACCTGATATTTAACTCTTTCAGGCCTGGAACCCACTGAAAACCGCAAACGCAAAACGCAACCGCTAGCGTTTTGTCTGAGCGGTTTGCAAGCGGATTCATGCGCGTTTTTGGTCGTGTTTTGCAACATTGTATTTTTTTCCCCAGCGGGTGCGTAGCGTTTTGCGTTTTGCGTTTTTATCCTGATTGGTCCTGTGAATTATTTTTCATTTTGTTACAGTGTGCTGAACCGCAAAACGCTAGCAAAACCGCTCAGTTTAGGTTTTGCTGAGCGTTTCCGCTAGCGGTTCAATACTTTACATTGAAGCGCTAACGCTCCCAAAATGCTGCACGTCCTGCGTTTGCGTTTCTGAGAAACGCAAACGCTCCTGTGGAAGTTGTCCCATCCATTAACATTAGCCCAGCGTTTTGGCAAACTGCTAGCGTATCGCAGTGCTGCCAAAACGCTGCCAAAAGCGCTCCTGTGGGTTCCAGCCCTAAGGCAGAGAATGAAAAAAAGGAACACAGCATAGTTATTAGTGTGCTAGGCACTGTACATACCCATGTCTATCTCATCATGTCACACGTATCCTTTAAATGATACCGGAGCTGAAAGTAAATAAGAATTAAGAAAGTAAAAACGGGAGGAGCTGGCATGTATAGGAAGCAGTCCTCATGCCCCGCCCCTCCTTTCACGCCTCTTCCGGGTAGTGCGCAGGTATTGGCCCAGCTGCGCGTGTCCTAGATGGTGCGCCTGCGGCTGAGAGTGCTCTGCGCATGACATCGACCTTGAAGAGGCTGTGGCGTTAGTTGAGAAAGTAGGGGGACGGAGGAGAACGGTGGGAGCGATGGGGATGAGGTCTGCTTCCTATTATTTCTATTTCCTGCTTCCTCTTATTATAATTGCTTTCATTTGTCCTGGTATGCCAGGACAACTGAAATGAGAAAAATATGGAGGCTGCCATATTTATTTCCTTTTAAACAATACCAGTTGCCTGGCAGCCCTGCTGATCTATTTGGCTGCAGTAGTGTCTGATTCACACTAGAAACAAGCATGCAGCTAATCTTGCCATATCTGACAATAATGTCAGAAAGGACAGAGGCAGAGGATCAGCAGGACAGCCAGGCAACTGGTATTACTTAAAGAGAATCTGTATTGTTAAAATCGCTCAAAAGTAAACATACCAGTGCGTTAGGGGACATCTCCTATTACCCTCTGTCACAATTTCGCCGCTCCTCGCCGCATTAAAAGTGGTTAAAAACAGTTTTAAAAAGTTTGTTTGTAAACAAACAAAATGGCCACCAAAACAGGAAGTAGGTTGATGTACAGTATGTCCACACATAGAAAATACATCCATACATAAGCAGGCTGTATACAGCATTCCTTTTGAATCTCAAGAGATCATTTGTGTGTTTTTTTCCCCCAAGCACTGAAGTTTCAGGCTGCTCTTTTCTTCCTGCAAACAGCTTTGCCCTTGTTTGTAATTCCTCAGTATGTGAAAGCCCAGCCAGCTCAGAGGACGATTTATCCAGCTGATTAGAGCAGCTTCTCTCTTCTCTCTTATCTAAATAACACACAGGCAGTGTGCACAGAGGGGCCTGGAAGGGGGAGTTCATAGCAGAACCACAACACTGAAGAACTTGGCAGCCTTCCAGACACAGGCCAACAAGTCTGACAGGGGAAAGATACATTGATTTATTATAGAGACTATCATAGTAGAAAGTGCTGCAGTTAGCCAGAACACATTAGAATAGCTTTTGGAACATTTAGGATGATAAAAAACAGGATGCAATTTTTGTTACGGAGTCTCTTTAAATGATCCCTGAGCCTGAAGTATATAAAAGAAACGGGGGAAGCAGGCATATACTGTATGGTGAGCCGTCCTGATGCTCACCGTTCCTCCGTTCTCCTTCCTGCCCCTCCGATTGTTCTAATTTCCCTCCGGCGCCCTCTTCTAGGTCGCTGGAGTTGGAGATCAATGCTCCTGCTCTGGCTCCACGCGTCCTACAGTGTGTGTGACCGCGGCCAGGAGTGCTCTGCACATGCGCCTGACGTCACGATTATGGCTGCGGTCGTGCGTGACCTAGCACCAGCAACTGAGGGGCAGCAGCCTGCTCAGAAGTGTTACAGTAGCATACCTCCTAACTTTTTTGAGTTGAGAAAGAGGGACACTTAAGCCACACCCCTGTTCACGCCCCTACCACACTCTTAGTCACGGGTACCATAAAGATTTTATAAGAAAAATATTTTGTTTTATAATTCAAACCACACTGGTCACTAAAATTAGTAATATATCAATTTAAAGAGAACCCGAGGTGTGTTTAAAGAATGTTATCTGCATACAGAGGCTGGATCTCCCTATACAGCCCAGCCTCTGTTGCTATCCCAAACCCCACTAAGGTGCCCCTGCACTCTGCAATCCCTCATAAATCACAGCCGTGTTGTGAGGCTGTGTTTACATCTGTAGTCAGTCTCAGCTGCTCCCCCGCCTCCTGCATAGCTCCGGTCCCTGCCCCCGTCCCTTCCCTCCAATCAGCAGGGAGGGAAGGGATGCAGGCGGGGACTGGAGTTCTGCAGGAGGCGGGGAGAGCAGCAGACTGACACTATAGAGATAAACGCAGCCAGCTCTGACAAGCTGTTTGTCAGCAGCGTGGCTGTGATTTATGAGGGATTGCAGAGTGCAGGGGGACCTTAGGGGGGTTTGGGATAGCAACAGAGGCTGGGCTGTATAGGCAGATCCAGCCTCTGTATGCAGATAATATTCTTCAAACCCACCTCGGGTTCTCTTTAAAGCATAGGAATAAAGTTTAACCACTTAACGACCGCCTAACGCCGATAGGCGTCGGCAGGTCGTTAGTGGTTTCCCATGGAAACGGCCGCCCCAACCGAGTGGCCATTCCATGTAAGTTCACGGAGGCTGTGTCCGTGAACATTCTGCGAGCCGCCGATTGGGGCTCACAGGCTAAATGTAAACACGTGGAGAAGAAATCCCCGCTGTTTACATCATACGTCACTGCTGCGCAGCAGCGCCGTAAAGGAAATCGGCGCTCCCCGGCCTCTGATTGGCCAGGGATCGCCGGCATTTGATAGGCCGAAGCCTAACCTAAGCACTAAGCAGCGCAGGACGGATTTCCGTCCTGCGCAGCCCAGAGGGAGAGGGAGGGAGAGGAAGGGAGGGCGGAAAACACTGCGGCCCTTCCGGCTTTGAGGAGCCCCCCCACCCCCCCCCTCGCGAAACAAACATAGCCGGCGGCGATCAGTCCCCCCCAACAGAACATCCCGCTAGTGGGGAAAAAAGGGTGGAAGTCTGATCGCCCTGGCTGAAACCTGATCTGTGCTGTGGGCTGGATAGCCCACGCAGCACAGATTAGAGCAGAATAGCCCGATCCTTAAGTCAATCAAACACATTTTTTGGTAGATAAATACATATATTTACATAGAAAGAGGGACAAAGTCCTGAAAGAGGGACAAATGTAGAAGAATAAGGGACAGAGGGACAGGGCTCCCAAAGAGGGACTGTCCCTCCAAAAGAGGGACAGTTGAGAGCTATGCAGTAGTGTTAGGTCACAAATGAAGATATTGGCCTTTTATGAATAGGTTATAGCATATTTTTTGCTATCTGCAGCAATAGAGGCATGATAAAGGGTTAAAGAAAGATCTAAAGCCCTACTTAAGATAAGCCTAAATATGCACAATTTCCAGTGACACAACAACACAAATAGTGCTGTAACATACCTCCCAACTTTTTGAGATAAGAAAGAGGGACACTTAGGCCACACCTCTGCCATACCCCTAACCACGCCCCCAACACTCCGATATTCACACATACCTTAAAGCTTTCATGAGAAAAATATGTTATTTTATAATCCAAACCACACTGGTTCATTTCCTTAATATTACCATGTGAAAATAAGAAATATATCAATTTAAAGGATGTGAATAAAGTTTAGAGTCAGTTAAACACATTTTTCAGTCCTGAAGGAGGGACAAATGAGGAAGACAGAGGGACTGTCTCTCCAAAAGAGGGATAGTGGGGAGATAGGCCTGTAATATCTCAGTACTTGAGACCTGCCGTAAACTTTATTTGCCAAATCCAAAGTGACCTTAAACCCAAATTTAGCTGAACTCCAAACCCAGTTCTGTGGGGGATCAGAGCAGTCACGGAGCAATGCAGAAGTAAATATTTATCATTTTCTTGTGAAAGACAACAAACATGAGCAGAGACGACTCTTCAATTATTAACAAAGAAAATCATATGATGCAGAAGAGGCCAGTTGCCACCCACTGATTATTTAAAGGGACATGTCACTTTCATGAAAAGACTGTCTTACTCCTGCAGGATCAGGGCAGGAGGTTGGGGTTGGGAGGGTTCAGGATTAAGTACTTACCTGATCCAACGTAATCAGGACACAGGTGATGCTCCGCCACCCTCCTCACTGCCATGTTTCCAAAAATCAGTCATGTGACCCTGTCACAAATGTCACAAATGCTTGCAGCTGCCAGGAATGTTGGTGTTCCTTAGCTGAGGTGCAGTTTTCCCTGCTGAACTTACAACCGCCCGACTCCCCTCCTCCCTCTGCTGCTTAGATAGTAACTCTTTGTGGGCAGCATTGCAGCTACAATGGATTCTTATCATTGTGAGACTATGTTACAGATGTTTTCTGGCCACAAACAGTTAACCACATACACACGTACGAGGCATGTTGCCTGGCGGCGATCAGGACTTTTTTTTTACAGGTTTTACAGATGCATCGCTAGCCTGCAGTGTTCTGTTGTTATGCAGGGGGCAAAGGCCCATTGGCCAGTAATAGTGTTTTGTGATTCTTCTACTACCCAGACCCCTCTCTGGATGAGGCCTGTCTTATACTGGGAATACACAGTTCATTTCTGCTGTGCGTTTCTGCTCTTGATTGTTTTTGCCGCTCGATTCTGCAGTCGATTCTCTTATCTTCCGCTCGTTTTTCTTATCTTTTTCCATTCACTTCTATCAGAAATTGGCGAAAGGATCAAAAGGTGTCATGTCAGAAATTATCTATCGAACCATCTAATCAGCTAAAAAACAAACCGTGTATTCCCAGCATTACGCAAAGCAGTATGTGTTGAAATCGCTGTTGGGTGTCTATTTGTGGTTAAATTAAATCATTAGCTTCCCTATGATTGGTTTCACAATACTTGTTTACCCCTAAAGTCAAATGATTAAAGTTTGAAATTGAAATTGACAGTGAATCTTAAGGTAGATAAGTGAAAGAGGACTGTTTCAGATTCCTTACTTATACACTATTAGCTGATGACCCAGCGTTGCCCGGGTATATATTTGGCTGGTATTGGATCTGACCAATTTTTCTAACCCTAACACTCAATTACTCAATAACCAAGTTTATGAGCTTTGGGGTCCTTGGCATCAATAATTTGTATTTTCCCATTGAAATGAAACAAATCTGATTGGCTGTTTGTGACTTCACCCCCTTTTCTGAATTGCCAGGAACCTGAAAGCTCACAAACTTGGTAATTGAGTGACTGTGTGTCAAGGTTACAAAAAGTGGGCGGAGCCAAAAATAAAGTTCACTAGGAAAATATAAATTGCAGCTATTCTTACACTGTTTCTGTCAGGGTTCTCAAACTTTGCACAGTTGGTCACTGGGTGAATGAGATGAATATTCAAGAGCATGGGTGGAGCCTACAACAGCCAAATTAAATTCACCTGTTGATTTTCAAAGGGAATATTTACTTTGCTGCCATTCTTACACTGTTAATAGCAGAATCTTCAAACCTGGTACTGTTAGTCACTGGGTGACTGGGGTTCAAATTCGGAAAGGGGGCGGAGACACAAACAGCCAATCAGATTTGTTTCATTTCAATGAGAATATACAAATAATTGATACCAAAAGCCCAAAGCTCATAAACTTGATCATTGAGTGACTGTATGTTAAAGAGGAACTCCAGTGAAAATAATGTAGTAAAAAAAGTGCTTCATTTTTTACCATAATTATGTATAAATGATTTAGTCAGTGTTTGCTCATTGTAAAATCTTTCCTCTCCCTAATTTACATTCTGATATTTATTACATGGTGACATTTTTACTGTGGGCAGGTTATGTAGCTGCTCCTAGCTGTTTTGGCTGTTAGAGACAGCTGTAAACAGCTAATTCCTGTCTGTGGACCTTGTTACATTGTAACAAACTGCCAAAAGTACCGCGGTACTCAGAGCTTCTTGTGGGAGGGGTTTCAGCACAAAATCAGTCATACAGCGCCCCCTGATGGTCTGTTTGTGAAAAGCATTATATTTCTCATGTAAAAGGGGGTATCAGCTACTGATTGGGATAAAGTTTAATTCTAGGTTGGAGTTTCTCTTTAAGGTTAGAAAAAGCCAACAACTGCATTTTATTCCAGGGTAAAATATAAACTGCAGCCATTCTTACACTGTTAATGGCGGGGTTCCCAAACTTGTACAGAAGGATGATAATGACACTAATGTAAATTTTATTACGACATTTTGGAGGGAGTCCTCGATTCTGCGGGACAATGTCCTCCAGTTTTGACCACTGGTGGAGGCGGATCCTCAGCTTGCCCAGATCTGCCGAGCACCCCCTAGGTTCGTCTACTGTAAGGGTAAGTCTATTAAAGACCAATTGGTTAGGGCGGACATTAGGAGATCTAAATTACCCCGCCAGGTGTTTTTGGGTACCCCTAGGAAAGGGACCTTTCCATGTCTCAATTGCCAGCATTGCAATGGCATTATAAGGGGGCCCAACGTACAAAGTACTAGAACGGTTAAGCCGGTTCCTATTAGAGATTTCGCCACTTGCGATTCGACGGGTGTTTACTTAATCAAATGCCCTTGCGGTCTGTCCTATGTTGGCCAGACCTCAAGGGACATTAAAACTAGACTCAACGAGCATAAGAGCAACATTCGCCACCCCGAAGCGTGTAAAAAGAAAAAGGATGAGGAGAAAAAACGGGAATATCCCCTCGCACGCCATTTCACGGAATTTAATCATGGCGTGAGCCATCTTCGATGGCAGGTACTCAAAGTGGTTCAGCACCAAGAAGGTAGAGAATTGAGGAGTGCGCTGTTGCGGCGTGAGGCTTGGTGGATGGACAGGTTGGGGACGCAGTCCCCCAGTGGCCTTAACGAGGACTTCAGTTTAAAGTGCTTCTTATGATAAATGGTTGTCCTTTCAGGAGTAAGGGTTAATGTTCTGGAAAAGTTTTGTGCCCACCCCTTAATGCTTTGGAGGGGTGTGTCAATATGTGTGTGTTCATATGAAGGTCTAAGTTTGTTCAGATGGTTAAGCACTTGAGAAAGGGCATGTAGCCCGAAACGTTGTGCTTTTTTGTCTGCTGTATAACCGCATACATTATTACAATAAATTCTGAAGATTATTCGTGCAAGGGTTGAGTCCGGAATCGATTGATTGTGTATGGACGGGGTTCCCAAACTTGACACAGTGGGCCACTGGGTGACTGGGATCAATATTCAGAAATGTGGGTGGAGCCAACAACAGCCAATCAAATTTCACCTATTGATTTTCAAGGGGAATATTTACATTGCAGGGTAGAGGGCAGGAAGGGGGTATTGGGCACAGCGGTGGGGAGGGGGGTTGGACCCCCTCTCAACTGGGTCCCCCATGTGTGCTCTACCTCCAGCTTAAGCTCAGCAGGACCCCCCCCCTCACCTGGGTCCCCCATGTGCACTCCCCCTCCACCTTAAGCTCAGCAGGAACCCCCCTCACCTTGGTCCCCCATGTGCACTCCCCCTCCTGCTTAAGCACAGTAGAAGCCACCACTATTAGTAAGAGGCAGCGGGCAGGGATGACTCACCTCTACCGTATTCCATCGTGCGTTCCACTGTCGTCACTTCCTGCAATGCCGCACACTGTATTGGTGTAATTTGCCTTTTTAAAACAGAAGGAAATCTGCAATAATTCAGCTATAAGTGAACATTTGTGGTTACCCACAATGCACTGCTACTAAATATGAAAATTACCCCTTTTCCCCCTTGGTAAGCCAAGCAAGCATCCAGAGCCGCTGGTGTATAGCAAGCATATAGCTTTAAATTTTACACAGTCTTATCAAACCCACATGTAGGCCCAGTGCACACCGAGCGGTTTTTGGAGCGATCCGCCGGCCGCATCCGCCTGGAAAAACGCTTGGCTAATGTATTGCAATGGGATGGTGCACACTGGCGGTTTGAGGTTTTTGCCAAGCCGCAAACGCGCCTCCTGCTGCACGTTTGCAGTTTGCTAAAAAACCTCAAACCGCCGGTGTGCACCACACACTGAAATACAATAGCCAAGCGTTTTCACTGGCTGATGCGGCTGGTGGATCGCATACAAAATCCGCTTGGTGTGCACCCGGCCAAATATCTGCTCTCTGCTCCCAAAACCGCTAGCGTATTGCGGATCTGCTAGCGGTTTTGGTGTGCACTGGGCCATAGACAGCCTGTTTCAGACTTTTGGTCCTCATCAGTACATGGCAGGGATTGATACGGATGTATGAAATAGGGCTTGGACCAGTACAACAGAGTAACCAAGCAGCTCAGGGTGACCCAAACCACTCGGAATGTATAGGGGGATAAAAGGGACCAAAAAGACCTCCTGCTAAAAAAAAAGCAAAGCTTGGTGTAATTTGCCTTCCTAAAACAGAAAGAAATGTGCAATTATTCAGCTATAAGTGAACATTTGTGGTTACCCACAATGCACTGCTACTAAATATTCAAACAATTCCTTTTTCCCTTTAGTAAGCCAAGCAAGCATCCAGAACCACCGGTGTATAGCAAGCCTATAGCTTTAAATTTTACACAGCCATATCAAACCCACATGTGACAGCCTGTTTCAGACTTTTGTTCCTCATCAGTACATGGCAGAGATTGATACAGCTGTATGAGATAGGGCTTGAACCAGTACAACAGAGTAACCAAGCAGCTCAGGGTGACCCAAACCACTCGGAATGTATAGGTGGATAAAAGGGATCAAAAAGACCTCCTACTAAAAAAATCAAAGCTTGGTGTAATTTGCCTTCTTAAAGGACTTCCGAGGCCAAAATCTGCCCCCAAAACGTAAAAAAAGATAACTACCTGCATGACTTTGTAAGGCAAGGAGGACGCCGTCCGCGCCCTCCATGCCGTTCCGCCTGGTCCCCTCTGCTCAATAGCCCGCCGAAAGGCTGTGACCCCACGGTCCGGGTCGGTATCTGCAGCCTGCATAAAGATGGCCGCCGGAGCTGGCCACGGCTGCGCAGTCCGCATAGCCGCTACTGCGGCTGCGCAGCTCTACGCAACCCCCGATCCACGTAACAGGCAGCGTGGATCGTAACAGGCAGCGTGGATCGGAGGGCTGACCCTAGAGCTGCGCAGCCGCAGTAGCGGCTATGCGGACTGCGCAGCTCCGGTGGCCATCTTTATGCAGGCTGCAGATACCGACCCGGACCGTGGGGTCACAGCCTTTCGGGGGGCTATTGAGCAGAGGGGACCAGGCAGACCGGCACGGAGGGCGCGGACGGCGTCCTCCGTGCCTTACAAAGTCATGCAGGTAGTTAACTTTTTTTTACGTTTTGGGGGCAGATTTTGACCTCGGAAGTCCTTTAAAACAGAAGCAAATCTGCAATAATTCAGCTATAAATGAACATTTGTGATTACCCACAACGCACCGTTACTAAATATGCAAATTATTCCTTTTCACCCTTAGTAAGCCAAGCAAGCTTATAGCTTTAAGTTTTACACAGTCATATCAAACCCACATGTGACACCCTATTTCAGACCTTTGGTTCTCATCAGTACATAGCAGGGATTGATAAGTCTGTATGAGATAGGGCTTGGACCAGTACAACAGAGTAACCAAGCAGCTCAGGGTGACCCAAACTACTAAGAGTGTATAGGGGGATAAAATAGACCAAAAATCCCTCCTACTAAAAAAAGCAAAGCTTGGTGTAATTTTCCTTCTTAAAACAGAAGCAAATCTGCAATAATTCCGCTATAAGTGAACATTTGTGGTTACCCACAATGCACTGCTACTGAATATGCAAATTATCTCTCTTTACCCTTGGTTTGATATGACACTACTTCTTCTTCTTGCTTGGACCAGCCCCTTCTTCTTGCTTGGACCGGCCCTGGGGGCAGGGCGCTACTTCTTCTTCTTGTTTGAAGGTTGAGGCACTTACTCTATTATATATATAGATTTATATAGCACTGACATCTTCTGCATGTCACTGACTGTCCTCAGAGGAGCTCACAATCTAATCCTACCATAGTCTAATGTCCTACCATTTTATTATTATGTACTTATATAGCCCTGACATCTCCTACAGCACTTTACAGAGTACATAGTCATTTCACTGACTGTCCTCAGAGGAGCTCACACTCGAATCCCTTCATAGTCTAATGTCCTACCATATTATTATTATGTATTTATATAGCACTGACATCTCCTGCAGCACTTTACAGAGTACATAGTCATTTCTCTGACTGTCCTCAGAGGAGCTCACACTCTAATCCTACCATAGCCATAGTCTAATGTCTTACCATATTATTATTATGTACTAATATAGCACTGACATCTCCTGCAGCACTTTACAGAGTACATAGTTATGTCTCTGACTGTCCTCAGAGGAGCCCACAATCTAATCCTACCATAGTCATAGTGTAATGCCCAGTGCAGTTTCTAGGCTAAAATGCACCCAGGGCGAGGGTGTAAAAATTGCGCCCCCCCCCCCTTGGGTTAGATAGGTAGGTGCCTCTCAGTATAGGTTAGATTAGGTAGGTGCCCCCTAGTATAGGCTAGATTAGACAGGTGCCCCCCAGAATAGGTTAGATTAGGTAGCTGCCCCCCAGTATAGGTTAGATAAGGTAGCTGCCCCCCCCAGTATAGGTTAGGTAGGTGCCCCCCAGTATAGGTTAGGTAGGTGCCCCCCAGTATAGGTTAGATAGGTAGCTGCCCCCCAGTATAGGTTAGATTAGGTAGCTGCCCCCCAGTGTAGGTTAGATAGGTAGCTGCCCCCCCCCCCCCAGTGTTGGTTATATTAGGTAGCTGCCCCCCAGTGTAGGTTAGATAGGTAGCTGCCCCCCAGTGTAGGTTAGATAGGTAGCTGCCCCCCAGCGTAGGTTAGATTAGGTAGGTGCCCCCCAGTGTAGGTTAGATAGGTAGCTGCCCCCCAGCGTAGGTTAGATTAGGTAGCTGCCCCCAGTATAGGTTAGATTAGGTAGCTGCCCCCCAGCGTAGGTTAGATTAGGTAGCTGCCCCCAGTATAGGTTAGATAGGTAGCTGCCCCCCAGTGTAGGTTAGATTAGGTAGGTGCCCCCCAGTGTAGGTTAGATAGGTAGGTGCCCCCCAGCTTAGGTTAGATTAGCAGCTGCCCCCCAGCGTAGGTTAGATTAGGTAGGTGCCCCCAGAATAGGTTAGATAGGTAGATGCCCCCAATAATGGAGGGGGAGCCGCAGGGAGGGCAGCCCGACCTCTCCCTCCCTCTCCTCTCCCGGGCGCCCTCCGTGCTCCCCCCTCAGATGCAGAGTCCGTGAGCAGCAGGGAAGCGCTGTTTACAACTCACCGGCTGCCTGGCTCCAAGCGCTGCTCTCTCGCCGCTGGTCTCCTCTGTATACATACTGATACACGCTGCTTCCGGCTACAGGAAGCAGCGTGTATCAGTACGTATACAGAGAGAGAGAGGAGACCAGTGGCGAGAGAGCAGCGCTTGGAGCCAGGCAGCCGGTGAGTTGTAAACAGCGCTTCCCTGCTGCTCACGGACTCTGCATCTGAGGGGGGAGCACGGAGGGCGCCCGGGAGAGGAGAGGGAGGGAGAGGTCGGGCTGCCCTCCCCGCGGCTCCGGCTCCCCCCTCCATTATAGCGCCCCCCTCCCAACAGCGCCCCGGGCGGCGGCACGCTCCGCACGGGGCAAGAAACGGGGCTGGTAATGCCCTACCATATTATTATTATGTATTTACATAGCACTGACATCTTCTGCAGCACATTACAGAGTACATAGTTATGTCTCTGACTGTCCTCAGAGGAGCTCACACTCTAATCCTACCATAGTCACAGCCTAATGCCCTACCATATTATTATTATGTATTTACATAGCACTGACATCTTTTGCAGCACATTACAGAGTACATAGTCATGTCACTGGCTGCCCCCAGAGAAGCTCAAAATCTAATCCTACCATAGTCATATGCCCATCGAAGTCTAGGGCCAATTTTAGGGGAAAGCCAATTAAGTTATCTGCATGTTTGGGATGTCTGAGGAACTGGAGTGCCTGGCGGAAACCCATGCAGACATGGGGATAACAAACAAACTCCATGTAGATAGTGCCCTAGCTGGGATTTGAACTGGGACCCAGTGCTGCAATACAAGAGTGCTATCCACTATGGCACCATGCTGCCCACACATTCTAGCCACATTATGCTAGAAAAAGACAAACAACATTATAGACAACATTAGTAGAAGGCTGTTAGTAGGCTGTTAGCACCATCAAAGGGAGACCACTGGCAAGTAGATGTTTGTTTGGCCGGGGGGAGGGTGGGCCTGGTCAAAAAAATTGCTATGGGGCCCAGTGAGTTGTAGCTACGCCCCTGCACAAACACACACACTTTATATATATATATATATATATATATATATATATATATATATATATATATATATATATAGGTTCCCCCCCCCACTCCCATTTTGGGAATGAGTCCAACACATGGAGTAAGCTCCTTCAGATTGATCACTGCTGGCCCCATGCTGCACCACACCATGTAAATATTAGGTTGGTGCGTTTGGTGTTCCCGCTGCCTGTGTCACCGTTGGATGTAGTCCAGTACAGCATCAGGGCCAGGTGTCAGAATCAGAAAATATTTAATCCCCACACATGACTAGGTCATGCCCTGAATTGGGTTTGGCACATTACATAGCTCAGAATAGGCACAGGAGTGTAGATAGTACACAAATGACAAGTAAGCAGTGACATCAAGATACATAACAAAAGCAGCATTTCCACTAGACAGTCAACTTGGTTCAGCGGCCACGGCCTTGGGGGGCAGGGCCGGTTTAAGCAACAATGGGGCCCCAGGGCAAAATAAACCTGCCCCCCCCCCCCCCCCCAACAGATACCCCGGAACAAAAATCGGCATTAAGGGACCTTTTTTGCAGCTGGTATAGTCAGGATGTGAAGCCCCAATCGGTCGGAGCTCCACAATCTGGCTACCCCAGCCTGCATGGGGGACAAGGGGTTAAAAAGTTTCAGGAGGGGGGACCCGACATAATTTTTTTCCCCCACACTCTAAACATAAAAAAAAATGGGAAAATAGGAAAAAATGCCAGGGATCTTCATGCAGCCATATTGCGGCTGTATAGCGATCCCTGGCCAAAGCGCTGCGGCTGCGTATGGACCCCCAGGAAACCCGGTCAGGAAATTTATTGCTCTTTCTTTTAATGCATGTAAAATTACACTAGCGTTAGGTTTGCTACTAAAAGTGACATTTACCGCATTTAAAAGTATACTTTTTTCCTCCGAAACTTTAAAATCGATTTTCTCAAAAACTATAAGGTCTTTTTGAAAAATAGTTTTTTCCTCTTATTCCCAATGATCTCCCAAACTTATCCTGCAAATTTACGGTTCCTAGCATTTAAGGTGGATTTGCTATTAACCATTAAAGTCGGCAGGTTTTTAAATGTGTATTATTTTTCCTTTGAAACTTTAAAATCGATTTTCTCAAAAACTGTAAGGTCGATTTGAAATTTGTTTTTTCCTCTTGTAGCCACTGAGGGCCCCTACAAGCTCTGGGGCCCTGGGGCAATTGCCCCCTTTGCCGCTATTGTAGCGCCGGCTCTGTTGGGGGGAAGAAATTCAGAGGAGTGGACGCTGGAGGAAAGGCATGGAGGAAGTTCAAGAGGATTACCGCAGAGGGGAAGAAAAAGTTCCTATGCCTTGAAGTTCTGGTGGAGAAGGCTCGAAACCTGTGGCCTGATGATAGAAATCTCAAGAAGCAGTGATCTTGATGCTACCGGAGTAGGTAAAAACGCTTCAGATTTTATTTAAGCACTAAGACGAGTTTCATGGCTTAAGCCGCTTCCTCGAGTCAAGCGTGGCTGTATCCTGAGCAGGGGGGCCTTCTTCCAAAAGAACGGTATGGTACTACTTCCCCACATGCCTATATGAGTGGTTGCCTCTGGAAGCAACTTACGTTTGTGAGTATACTTTGAATATCACACAGTATTACTCATTACCATTATATGAATACTTAAATAAAAAAAATAAATTACCAGAGGATATTACGCCAGAGTGGGCTCCCGGTGTCCGTGTGTCTTATTATCTCTACTAATCTGAACACATCAGAGTTCTCCTTTAACTCCATTCTCTTGCAGGAATGCTCCGAACTGACTGAATACAGGAGGAATTAGCATGGATTCCGCTGCGCCATTGATCTCCGCGTGGAGCTATTCCCCGGACACCAGGCCTTTAGATTTATACTCTTTAATTAAATAGTTATGAATGCCAAGCGCAGGATGCCATTTGTCACGCTGTACCTGGGTTGGATTTCCCTAAATCATCTTCAGCAGGCAGGCAGGAGTCTCAGGGTGGGAAACAGAACTGGGCTTATTCAGCGAGGGAGAGATAAACATACAGCCGGCCATGCATTACCTTATTACTCATTAAAAAAAGTAATCAATTCGCAATGCGTCTGGTTAAAGGACAACTATTACAAAAAAATGTAAAACTTAAAATATTACATATATATGAATATATCTCCTAGAGCATAATGCACTATGAACTACTTTTTTCCTATGTTGCTCTCACTTACAGGAAGTAGCGACAATCTCACGAATCTTTCAGGTTTTGGACTAGTCCATCGCCTCTTGGGGTATTCTCAGATTTTTATTATTTACAAAAAAGCACTTACCTTACTGTACTGCAGTTGATCAGTCTAACTGCTAAAATAATGTGCATATGAGTAGGGAAGCTAGGTGAGATTTTTGTGTAGATCCTTTCCAGGGAGTGCTTTTGCAAAGAAGTAATACAGAGAATCTCCCACGAAGAGATGGACTAGTCCAAAATCTGGATGTGCTTTTTACTACATTCTGTAAGTAACGCAACAGCATAGGAAAAAAGTAATGTATAGTGCATTTTATATATCTGTATATTAACATTTCCATTTTTTTGTAATAGTGGTCCTTTAAAGAGAACCTGTAAGGGAAAAAAGTGCCCTATGGGGTACTTACCTCAGAAAGGTGAAGCCTCTGGATCCTAATGAGGCTCCCCCTGTCCTCCTGTGTAGCCTCGATCGAGAGCTGGCAAACGCCCGAAAATCCACCGACAAGCTTGTCACATGGAGATCCAACGCAGTGCCAGCTTCCCCCTCAGGCTCCGGCGGAAAGAGCTGTGCCAAATCGGGACCGCTCTACTTCGCAGACATGAGACTTCTGCACCTGCGCAGGGTTCAGATAGAGGAGGAAGCTGGTACTGTGCCTGCGCTGGATCTCAGAGGTAAATACTGCAGGCTGCTTCAGGGCTGGATTTACCATAAGGCACTGTAGGCACCTGCCTACAGGCGCCTGATAATGGAAAGGTGGCTCACTCCCCGCCAACAGTGCCGCCCTCACTCCTTCCCTATGCAGAGTCCTGAGGGGAGTGTAAATTAGAGGTTACTCACTCTATGGTCTCTACATTCCACTGAGCACATCTCCCTTCAGTCAGGGCACCTCTAGTTACCTAATACTGAGGGTACTTCTAGCTACCTAATACTAAGGGGCACCTGTAGCTACCTATGACGGGCAAGGGAAGTAAGGGTGAAGTGACAGCTGGGACAGCCAGCACACTTGCAGTGTGCTTCAGTGGGGGTTTGCACGTTAATGGAGGGCGGAGTCTAGGGTGCCAGGACATCTGTGTGCCTATAGGGTCCTGTGATGTAAATCTGGGCCTGCTCTGCTGCTGATCAAGTGAGCGGGTGCTGCACAGAAGGAAGAGGGAGGCCTCATTAGGATCCAGAGGCTTCCCCCTCCTGAGGTAAATATAACCCAATGGCTCTTTTCTTTATTACAGGGTCTCTGTAAATTAACAACTGAAAAGTTATGGCTCAATTCAAATTCAATGAACAGCTAACACATTATCAGCGATGGGAAGCAATGGCTTCTAATGGTACAATGCAGGGCATGCAGTGCAGAACAGCACATATTGACGCGCTTATTGGTCAGTTGCTTCTTTGCCTTTGTTACAGAGCATGCCACTGCAAATGTTAATTTTGGTTACGTGACAATGCAGTGCAACAGTCCAGTGTGAAACTAGCCTTTACTTAAAGGGGAACTGAAGAGAGAGGTATATGGAGGCTGTCATGTTTATTTCCTTTTAGACAATACCAGTTGCCTGGCAGCCCTGCTGATCCTCTGCCTCTAATACTATTAGCCATAGCCCCTGAACAAGCATGCAGCAGATCAGGTGTTTCAGTGGTTCAGACTTATAAGTCTGATCTGACAAGACTAGCTGCATGCTTGTTTCTGGTTTTAATCAGATACTACTGCAGAGAAATAGACCAGCAGGGCTGCCAGGCAACTGGTATTGATTAAAAGGAAATAAACATGACAGCCTCCATATACCTCTCTCTTCAGTTCCCCTTTAAAGTGAACTTCCAGACTAAAAATCTACTCGGCAGAACTGAAAAGGCTCGGTGTTTCTTTAACGGTTTCACAGCATCAGAACTTTGTTTTTCTTACCAAAGCATCATTTTTAGCTGCATTTTTAGCTAAGCTCCACCCATCAAAGAAAACTGCCCGGGCTTTTTTTCTCTGATGCTGTGCAAAGCATGATGGGATTTCCTATGTTGTTATTCACGTTGCCTAGCAACTTGGAGGGCTGATCAGGACACAGGACAGTTGGAACTGTGTTTCATGCTCCCTGTCACCTCCTTTTAACCAAAGAGATGGCTGCCCTCATGAAATCAAACATTTGCCTGTTCTTTTAAAACTGGGTGGGTAAGAGATTATATTACCTATCTAATTTAATTAACATAACTAATGTAACTTAAATGACAGTATGTTTGTTTAGGCTGAAGTTCCTGTTTAACAGGCATGGCCGGATTCCCGGAAAGGCCACAAGGCCCGGGCCTTGGGCGACAGCAGCCCAGGGGGGCACCAGAACATAAAAGAGGAGTTGCTACATAGAAAAGAGGAGGCTGAAAATGTGGAGAAAAACATGGAAAAAGGGAAACTGATGCCCAAGGGAATTGTTTGTGAAAGAAAGGGGCTGCACTAAATGCCTTAAGCACATGGAAGAGGGGGCTTCACATGGAATGGGAGGGGCTCTACTGCACATGGAAGGAAAACCACAACATATTTGGCCTAGGGGCACAAGAAGTTAACAGGTACCTCAAGTGACCTGTGACATGATGGGATAAACGTGTACATACAGTCCTAGTCCTGCTTAGAACTAGCCTGTTGCAGTGGTGTAGTTAGGGAGCTATGAGCCCCGGTGCGAGTCTTACATTACTGTTGGACAGGCGCGGAGCTAGGGGGGGTCGGGGTAGGTCAAGTGCCCCCGGGCACCGGGTCACTAAGGGCGCCCAGCTGAGCTGATTTTTTTGTTTATCTTTCTCTGCGGAGGGGAGCAGTGCAGAGAAGAGAAGAGGGAGAGCTATGCGGACGGCGGAGAAGGGGGCCATCTCCCCCCCTTCTCTCACCTTAGGGCTCTCCCTCCCTCGCTGTCCCCTCCGTTATTGTCCGGGTGTCTGGCGCAGCGGGCGGGACTTACCTCCGTCTCGCTCCAGCGCCGGCCGGAAGTTCGGGTCCCGCAGCCGCTGCTCTGGTCTGGACTAGACCAGAGTAGCGGCAGATCCATCCGCGCTGCGACGTGACGGAGGTAAGTTCCGCCCGCCGCTGCCAGCCACCCGGACATTGGAGGGGAGAGCGAGGAAGGGAGAGCAGCTCTTCCTCTTCTCTGCGCTGCTCCCCTCCTGCTGGGGAGCCAGGGAGGGGGACACCTGGCTACCTACTCTGGGCACATATACCCCTGCCTACATATACTGGGCATATATACCCCTGGCTACATATACTGGGCATATATACCCCTGGCTACATATACTGGGCATATATACCCCTGGCTACATATACTGGGCATATATACCCCCTGGCTACATGGACTGGGCATATATACCCCCTGGCTACATATACTGGGCATATATACCCCTGGCTACATATACTGGGCATATATACCCCCTGGCTACATGGACTGGGCATATATACCCCCTGGCTACATATACTGGGCATATATACCCCTGGCTACATATACTGGGCATATATACCCCTGGCTACATATACTGGGCATATATACCCCTGGCTACATATACTGGGCATATATACCCCCTGGCTACATGGACTGGGCATATATACCCCCTGGCTACATATACTGGGCATATATACCCCTGGCTACATATACTGGGCATATATACCCCCTGACTACATATACTGGGCATATATACCCCTGGCTACATATACTGGGCATATATACCCCTGCCTACATATACTGGGCATATATACCCCTGACTACATATACTGGGCATATATACCCCCTGACTACATATACCCCTGCCTACATATACTGGGCATATATACCCCTGCCTACATATACTGGGCATATATACCCCTGGCTACATATACTGGGCATATATACCCCCTGGCTACATGGACTGGGCATATATACCCCCTGGCTACATATACTGGGCATATATACCCCTGGCTACATATACTGGGCATATATACCCCTGGCTACATATACTGGGCATATATACCCCCTGACTACATATACTGGGCATATATACCCCTGGCTACATATACTGGGCATATATACCCCCTGGCTACATATACTGGGCATATATACCCCTGGCTACATATACTGGGCATATATACCCCCTGGCTACATGGACTGGGCATATATACCCCCTGGCTACATATACTGGGCATATATACCCCTGGCTACATATACTGGGCATATATACCCCTGGCTACATATACTGGGCATATATACCCCTGGCTACATATACTGGGCATATATACCCCCTGGCTACATGGACTGGGCATATATACCCCCTGGCTACATATACTGGGCATATATACCCCTGGCTACATATACTGGGCATATATACCCCCTGACTACATATACTGGGCATATATACCCCTGGCTACATATACTGGGCATATATACCCCTGCCTACATATACTGGGCATATATACCCCTGACTACATATACTGGGCATATATACCCCCTGACTACATATACCCCTGCCTACATATACTGGGCATATATACCCCTGCCTACATATACTGGGCATATATACCCTGGCTACATATACTGGGCATATATACCCCCTGGCTACATGACTGGGCATATATACCCCTGGCTACATATACTGGGCATATATACCCCTGGCTACATATACTGGGCATATATACCCCCTGGCTACATATACTGGGCATATATACCCCCTGACTACATATACTGGGCATATATACCCCTGGCTACATATACTGGGCATATATACCCCCTGGCTACATATACTGGGCATATATACCCCTGGCTACATATACTGGGCATATATACCTCTGGCTACATATACTGGGCATATATACCCCCTGACTACATATACTGGGCATATATACCCCTGGCTACATATACTGGGCATATATACCCCTGCCTACATATACTGGGCATATATACCCCCTGACTACATATACTGGGCATATATACCCCTGCTACATATACCCCTGCCTACATATACTGGGCATATATACCCCTGCCTACATATACTGGGCATATATACCCCCTGCCTACATATACTGGGCATATATACCCCTGCCTACATATACTGGGCATATATACCCCTGCTTACA
>NC_090646.1:651563243-651595743 GCF_040937935.1 Hyperolius riggenbachi
TATGGTCTGATCCCTCTAAAATCCCCCTCCCCTCATGTACCATGGTTAAATGGGTAAAGATGGCCATATGGCATATGGCAATGTGTGTATACCTACTGTACCGCCATGGTTATATCCCCCTCTTGGCGCGATTGTAACTTATAAGGTGGCGCATTAGTGGGATGTAAGTGATGTAGGCTCTCCTGGCGAGGTTTTGTTGGTAGTGGTTGCCATGACAACATCTGCCTGGCCTATCATAGACCCGGACGCACTGTATCGGGTCTATGGGCGGAGGAGTAGGACGTGTGCGCTCCACGCCGTGCTATGCGGAAGTGCTTTGACGTTGGCTTCTACCGATGCCATAGCACCTGATTGGCCAGAGAAGGATGACGCCTGAGAGTTTTAGGCAACCAATCAGAGGCCCCCTTTTACGGAACCTGGCGTCTTATGCCGCGTATGTATGCGGTTTAGCCGGGGGCGCCCCCAGTTTGCAATCCTCGTCTGGGACGATAGGAGAGGTATACATTTACTAATTTTGGGGATTAGGGCCTAACCATAAAGGGTAACTTTATGTTGCATTGCACCATATGCGCCAGGATTTCATTGGTGGATTCTATGAGAGATGCGGCTGGTAACCAATGGAGAGCTGGCCCTGTGTGGAGGGTGTGACCTTAGGGTGGGTCAGGGGAAGGACAACCCCCTAGAGGGTATATAAGCTTGAGTCAGCCATCAGACTCGTGTGGCTGCTACAATGATTTAAGCCTATAGGCTAATACTTATACTTGTTTTA
Organism: Hyperolius riggenbachi; assembly: GCF_040937935.1. Taxonomy (NCBI): domain Eukaryota; kingdom Metazoa; phylum Chordata; class Amphibia; order Anura; family Hyperoliidae; genus Hyperolius; species Hyperolius riggenbachi. Next base: position 651,564,013 of record NC_090646.1, read on the forward strand.
CAATGTACTATTGCACCTTATCACTATTTGCACGTTCTTAGCACTTTTCCCTTGAAAAAGCTTCAGTTAGAAGTGAAACATGTCGGGTTGTATGGTGGGGGTTGTGTGATTTTATCATTATCAGTATTGCTATGAGCCTTGGATAATCTAGGTTGTCCAGTCATATGCCGACAGAGCTGGCCTAGCAACTACTTGCAAGTGTAATTTATGCTATCTCAGCCAACAATATGTGTCGAGGTTTTTAGACTCTGATTAAAAGTTAAGTTTTAGATTCAGTATAGAGAGATATTTTGTTGTTAATAAAAAGATTTTACAGGCTGGAGAATTTAATTCCATGCTGCTTTACCTTTTCTATTATATATTAGAAGTAGATAGAAGAGGATCAGGTCAGTAGTAACCGCGTATCTGTGACATGCCAGTCACTGGTGATTCCCATAGGGTGAAGGGCAGACTGCTTCAAGGACTACTGTGTAGAGGTACCCATACATTAATCAATTTTCAACTTCGATATCCCACAGATTTGATCATAATGATAGAATCTGGCGGAGTTTGATGCTGGCACATGGCTAGCCCACCTTTAATATTAATTGATTTTGAGTCTAAATAATTCAAAAGGCTCATACTGGCATGCCACACATATGCAGTTACTACCGGCCTGATCCTCTTCTATCTACTTCTAATATATAGTAGAAAAGGCAAAGCAGCATGGAATTAAATCCCTAGCCTAGTCACCTCCTCTCACTCTTGCATCCAAGACTTCTCACAGGCTGTCCCTTTCCTTTGGAATTCTCTCCCTCATTCGTTTCGTCATGGCACAAATCTGGAACGTACTCTGAAAACACACCTGTACATACAAGTCTATAATTTGCTATAGACAGCACTGAAGGCACACTGGCTCACCCACTAACCCCTGTTTCCTTCCTTGTTGTTTCCTCCCCACTACCCTCTAGATTGTAAGCTCGCAAGGACAGGGACCTCCTCCTAGTGTTTCTCATACTGCTGTTATTTTAACATATGTACATGTACCAACTACATATCAACTATGTATGTATTTGTATTTATTCTATTCAATGTCATGGCTGTACAGTGTCTTGTATTTCTTATGTATATTTGTTCCTCATTATTTGTTTGTACCATGTACAGCGCTACGGAAGATGTTGGCGCTATATTAATAAAAAATAATAATCATACCTCCAAATGTTATTGAGATGATTAATAGGGACATGTAAAGACATGCCCCTTCTACACTTCGCACCCCACCACACCCCTAGCTGAGAATACCACTAAAAATACATATGTAAAAGATGTACCAGTAATTTTAGAATTCAAACTACACTGGGTCCCTTCTATTATTATTAGTTTTCCTTCATTTTAGTATTTAAATATAATATATATATTAGAAGATGAGTATAAAGTTTGGAGTCAAACGCTTTTTTTTTTTCAGTAGAAAACTACATATCTTTACTTAGATTTGTACATCAGTCCTGAAAGAGCGAGGAGAGAGTGACACAGAGATTTGGTTCCCAAAGAGGGACTGTCCCTCTGAAAAAGGACAGTTGAGAGCCTTCAAACTGATCAATCCAGCATGCTGTAAAAATCACGCTCGAAAGGGTTCGGTTAGGTGCACTGCAGCAGCGGTGTTCGATTTCCCAATAACTGACAGACCGCAGGCCCGTCTCCCCCATGTGCAAAGTTTACATTATAAAAATGAGTAGTCACCAACTAATACACCCATCAGTACTTGAGTGATGATGTGGGGTGTAGAGTCCATTTACAACATATTTTTGCACACAGTGCATCTAGTTCACTATCAGTACATGCGTAGTGTAACAGCTTACGCTATACATATTGGGAATTGCATGCTTGAATTTATAAAGAGGGTGAAAAAATAATGTAAATCTATTGCATGTGCTTAATTTTCAGGCATATTATAAATAAACTCTTGGCTAACACCATAATCCTGTAGACAGTGTTCCTATATACTGTATAAAGTAATGTATAGCTCTGTGAATGCGTTATCATGCACCTAAAGAGGTACGGACAGCTTTATCCCATTTATTCCTGCTCATATAACCTGCTAGTCGGACACAAGCGATTTATGCTGCCAGTTCACATTCCCTGTTGCCTGAAGAAGTGAAGAGTGCGACAACGGTATCCCAACACAGTGCTTTTTTGCATAACACATGCATTAACAGTGATTGTGAAGCATACTTTTCATTGACTATATGCTTCACTGTGTGACACGCAACTTTCGCACAACGTGCTATGTGTTTTGTATTCTGTTGCATTCCTGTTTTTACAGGGAACACAATGCAGACCCCCCCCCCTCCTTCCCCTGTGAACCAAGCTTAAATTAGGCTTAATTTTCACATTTCTCTTCTGCACCTCATTGTGTTTTCTCTGTTTAGAAGAAAATCTCCGTTGCGAAGGAGCCATCTGAAGATGTCGGGCAGACGAAGCCCCCACCTGCTGCCAAGCAGAAGGGGAAGAGCGCAGTTAAGAGACCGTCCAAGACTAATAATCCAAAACCAGCTAAAATGAAGAAGTCTAACCTCGGTAAACCTATGACCACAGAGGAGCTGATAAGAATGAAAGAGGCGGAGCAACTTTACCACACCAGCCTCCTGCGCATGCAGGTAACTCTACCCACTGCTCCAGTACCGCCTCCTCTTTCTCTCTTTACATAGACATTTATCATGGGAGCTGTCAGGAGAGGCCTTAAAGGGAAACTTAACTGGGAGCGATATGGATGTTTCCTTTTAACCACTTAAGTACCAGCGGTCTCTGCCCCCTTAAGGACCAGAGACCACTGGTACAGAAACGCTGGAATCCCACAAATCGCCGCACATACCCACCGCAACTGTCATCACCGCTGCACATTGGGAGCCTGGGCCACCCATTCTGCCGTCTCTATGACGGCAGAGTTCCTGTGAGCCGTCCAGGAGCTGCTTCCATTGGCTGTGTCTATCAATGTAAGCCAATGGGAGTTGCTTACATTGATAGACACAGCCAGGAGCCAATGAAATAGTCTCATGACCTGCTCACAGGGCTCTGCCGTTATAGAGACAGGCAGAGCGAGTGAGCTGCGATGGGAGACAGCGGCGGGAGCGACGATAACGGCGGATGCGCGCAGCGGCAGTGAGTTAAAATCTATGCCCTGACAGCCAGATGACCATAAAAACAGGGCGTAGTTTACAACTACGGCGGTCCTTAAGTAGTTAAACATACCAGTTGCCTGGCAATCCTGCTGATCTCTTTGGCTGCAGTAGTGGCTGAATCACACACCTGAAACAAGCATGCAGCTAATCCAGTCTGACTTCAGTCAGAGCACCTGATCTGCATGCTTGTTCAGGGGCTGTGGCTAAAAGTATTAGAGACACAGGATCAGCAGGAGAGCCAGGCAACTGGTATTATGGTAAAAGGAAAAATCCACATCCTTCTCAGTTTAGGTTCCCTTTAAAGAGGAACTTTACTAAAAGACAGTAGTAGGGGGAAAAATAAATCAATACATTGCAAACATTCATCAAAATTATAATGGGGGGTACACATCATGTAATTAACACTTCAAATCCGAATCGAGTGATTAGATCGATATTCAGATCAGATATAAAAGAAAGCTATCGTACACACGTACAGTATGTGATTTTCAACTTCCAATCAGATTTCCAAATCCAAAGTTTTCGTTACAGACTCTCCCCTTATTTTCCTTTCGGTCAGGCAGCGCCGCTCAGATTCCAGTGTCTGTGTCTCTCGCTTGTCCGCACGCTCGCTCTCTGTACTGCGACTCGCTTGCGACTCACAGCAGGCTACTGGGGGAGAGCTTGTAACAAAGACTCTGAATGTTTTTATCTTGGAGCATGCACCTGCTAATTGGCATAGAACAGTGATCTGCAAACTTGGTTCTCCAGCTGTTAAGGAACTACAAGTCCCACAATGCATTGCAGGACTCTGACAGCCACAGTCATGATTTATAAAGGCAAATGCATTGTGGAACTTGTAGTTCCCAAACAGCTGGAGAGTTTGCAGATCACTGACATAGAATAGCTTTGAAAGTACCAGGACTTTGATGCACCAAATGTTTCCTGCATAGAGCGCACACTGACCAATCTAATAGTGGCAGTGGCGTAGCAATGGGGGGTGTAGAGGTAGCGACCGCATTGGGGCCCTTGGGCCAGAGGGGCCCCCCCTTTAGCACAATAATAGCTCTCTATTGGTCCTATGCTGGTAATAACCACTTCTATAGATGCTTTAAATCAGGGGTCTCAAACTCAATTTACCTGGGGGGCCGCAGGAGGCAAAGTCAGGAGGAGGCTGGGCCGCATAAGGAATTTTCACAATCGCGGCGCATCGCCGCCTCTGCCCGCCCCTATTACTTTTCCTCCACAGAAAGGGGCGGGGAGCGGCGGTGATCCGTGCGGCGATTGACGCCAGGAGGGGCAGAGCTTTTAGCTCTGCCCCTTCCAGGAAATGCCGGCGGATTGCCCCCCGGGCGATTTGGGGGCTCTGCAGTCCTCGTTTAGCGGCGGGGATGCGGCGGATTACTTGGGAGCACTGAAGCGAACTATAAGGAAGCTTTTGCCGGCGAGGGCCACAAAATATTGTATCGAGGGCCGCAAATGGCCCGCGGGCCGCGAGTTTGAGACCCCTGCTTTAAATAGTAGTAATCATTAACAAACTGTTCCCCATCACCTTCTTACACCTCTGACATTGTGGAAATCCTTGGCAGGTTTTGGTGCACCGTATCAATTGTTATGTATAGAGTGCTTGGGGGGGGGGGCCCATGTAAAACTTGCACCGGGGCACATAGCTCCTTAGCTGAAAAGTGGTTACACCTACAGGGTGAGTTTGTTCCCCACAGGTTCCCTGCTGGTCGATTGCTATCTCCCCTAAATGTTAAAATGAAGTTATGTGTATAGATACATCAGCAGAAACACTGGAGCGGTGCATAACCTGAGTTATGAGAAAGATCACAGATTAATGGACTGATGCTATATTTTGATGTGTGTATGAACTATAACTGTATATATTGTTGAAGGTTTTCAACCAAGAACAAGCACACTCAGCATACTCAATTGTATGGATTTTAAATTGTGGTTTTATTATTTTCATTATTGCTTCGAGCTGTTGTGTTTGGTGGTATTAGTGAGACCTGTCTTGGGTGAAACCCAGCTCTGTTTTGCGCTGTCAGTAATAGAATTTGTTCATGAATTGAGTTGGGTTGGTGAGTTCTCACAGACTCTGTCCTTTAGATAGAGGAGCTGCTGCAGGAAGTGAAGCTGAAGGAGAAGAGGAGAAAGAACATTGATGACTTCCTGAAAAAGATCAGTGACATCATTGAAAAAATCCCAGAATCCTCTGAGGCCGATGTAAGTATCCAGATAATTACAGGACTACAATTTGAGTTTCAATTCCGACTTTCCATGCAAATTGCCACTGGCTTGAAACTTGGTCAGTTGAAGCAGAAAGGACAGCCATACTATCCCAGGAAAAAAAACATATATAAGTAGATTAATACTTGCTCTCCCTACATAACATATGTATTGTACTGTCCACGTTTTGATTTCAGTGAATTTTATATAATAAAGAGGAAAAAATTCCAGGCATTTTTTATCTTTACTACCTCTGTCTGAAGCCAAGCCTGATGTAATTTCCTCCCTTACTCTTCCCCCCCCCCCCCCCCTTACCCTCTTAGAAACTACACTGTCATATCTAGCTTGCTTTGTAAACACATGAGCACAGCATAGATTGTATTTCAGCAGCTTCACATTGAACTGCCATCGGCCAATCCGTGAGGAACAGAAATGTGGGAGTGGAGATGACAGGCTTCTTTCTCCTTGGCAACGTACCAAATAGAGCCAGGCTATCTGAGATAAGAGCCATTACAGCAGTAACATTTATGATTATATCAGAATGCTTGCAACGCAGGGTCTGGTTTTAGACTGCATAATAAACAGAGCAATGGGTAAATGGAATTTGATTTTATGGCTAACAATCCCGCTTTAAGCCTAAAAACTGCTGCTTGATTATTTAGCAGCTTCTGGGTATTGATTGGCTCAGTCAGTGAAAATTTGCATGGAAATTAAGAATTGAAGCGCTTCTCTATTCTTCAGTGTTTATTCTCCTAACAAGGATCTCTTCTTTCAGTTGGTGGATCAGACTTGGCTTCCCAAAACCGTTAAGGTCCCCTTTCTACAGACCCCGTATCAGGTGAAAGGAAAATTCCGATATCGTCCTCCAGCCTCCATCAAGGTGGTGGGCAGCTACCTCCTGGGAACGTGCATCAAACCAGAGATCAATGTGGACCTTGCTGTTACCATGCCACAGGTGAGACTCCCCACATTATCTATGTGTCTCAGCTGGTTAGTGAATCTAGCTTAGATGTAAATCAGATGAATGCTTTTACTCTAGATTACCCATTGTACAGCACTGAATTATATTTAGGATGGTAGTCTAGGTAGAGTGGGCACCAATAGGGAGGGTTGTCTTGTTGGGAGGTAGAGGTGGCAGTTACTGGGAAGGTTGTCTTGTTGGGAGGTAGAGGTGGCAGTTACTGGGAAGGTTGTCTTATTGGGAGGTAGAGGTGGCAGTTACTGGGAAGGTTGTCTTGCTGGGAGGTAGAGATGGCAGTTACTGGGAAGGTTGTCTTGTTGGGAGGTAGAGGTGGCATCAGCTGGGAAGGTTGTCCTGTTGGGAGGTAGAGGTGGCATCAACTGGGAAGGTTGTCCTGTTGGGAGGTAGAGGTGGCAGTTACTGGGAAGGTTGTCTTGCTGGGAGGTAGAAGTGGCATCAACTGGGAAGGTTGTCCTGTTGGGAGGTAGAGGTGGCAGTTACTGGGAAGGTTGTCTTGCTGGGAGGTAGAGGTGGCACTATCTAGGAAGGTTGCCTTGTTGGGAGGTAGAGGTGGCATCAACTGGGAAGGTTGTCTTGCTGGGAGGTAGAGGTGGCAGTTACTGGGAAGGTTGTCTTGGTGTGAGGTAGAGGTGGCAGTTACTGGGAAGGTTGTCTTGTTGGTAGGTAGAGGTGGTACTATCTGGGAAGGTTGTCTTGCTGGGAGGTAGAGGTGGCAGTTACTGGGAAGGTTGTCCTGTTGGGAGGTAGAGGTGGCAGTTACTGGGAAAGTTGCCTTGTTGGGAGGTAGAGGTGGCAGTTACTGGGAAGGTTGTCTTGTTGGGAGGTAGAGGTGGCAGCTACTGGGAAGGTTGTCTTGTTGGGAGGTAGAGGTGGCAGCTACTGGGAAGGTTGTCTTGTTGGGAGGTAGAGGTAGCAGTTACTGGGAAGGTTGTCTTGTTGGGAGGTAGAGGTGGCATCAGCTGGGAAGGTTGTTTTGTTGGGAGATAGGAGGTAGCAGTTACTGGGAAGGTTACCTTGTTGGGAGGTAGAGGTAGCAGTTACTGGGAAGGTTGTCTTGTTGGGAGGTAGAGGTGGCAGTTACTGGGAAGGTTGCCTTGTTGGGAGATAGGAGGTAGCAGTTACTGGGAAGGTTGCCTTGTTGAGAAGTAGAGATAGCAGTTTCTGGGAAGGATGTCTTGTTGGGAAGTAGAGGTAGCAGTTACTGGGAAGGTTGTCTTGTTGGGAGGTAGAGGTGGCAGTTACTGGGAAGGTTGTCTTGTTGGGAGGTAGAGGTGGCAGTTACTGGGAAGGTTGTCTTGTTGGGAGGTAGAGGTGGCATCAGCTGGGAAGGTTGTCTTGTTGGGAGGTAGAGGTAGCAGTTACTGGGAAGGTTGTCCTGTTGGGAGGTAGAGGTAGCAGTTACTGGGAAGGTTGTCCTGTTGGGAGGTAGAGGTGGCAGTTACTGGGAAGGTTGTCCTGTTGGGAGGTAGAGGTGGCAGTTACTGGGAAGGTTGTCTTGTTGGGAGGTAGAGGTAGCAGTTACTGGGAAGGTTGTCCTGTTGGGAGGTAGAGGTGGCAGTTACTGGGAAGGTTGTCCTGTTGGGAGGTAGAGGTGGCAGTTTCTGGGAAGGTTGTCCTGTTGGGAGGTAGAGGTGGCAGTTACTGGGAAGGTTGTCCTGTTGGGAGGTAGAGGTGGCAGTTACTGAGAAGGTTGTCTTGTTGGGTGGGAGAGGTGGCAGTTACTGGGAAGGTTGTCTTGTTGGAAGGTAGAGGTGGCAGTTACTGGGAAGGTTGTCCTGTTGGGAGGTAGAGGTGGCAGTTACTGGGAAGGTTGTCTTGTTGGGAGGTAGAGGTGGCAGTTACTGGGAAGGTTGTCTTGTTGGGAGGTAGAGGTGGCAGTTACTGGGAAGGTTGTCTTGTTGGGAGGTAGAGGTGGCATCAGCTGGGAAGGTTGTCTTGTTGGGAGGTAGATGTAGCAGTTACTGGGAAGGTTGTCCTGTTGGGAGGTAGAGGTAGCAGTTACTGGGAAGGTTGTCCTGTTGGGAGGTAGAGGTGGCAGTTACTGGGAAGGTTGTCCTGTTGGGAGGTAGAGGTGGCAGTTACTGGGAAGGTTGTCTTGTTGGGAGGTAGAGGTAGCAGTTACTGGGAAGGTTGTCCTGTTGGGAGGTAGAGGTGGCAGTTACTGGGAAGGTTGTCCTGTTGGGAGGTAGAGGTGGCAGTTTCTGGGAAGGTTGTCCTGTTGGGAGGTAGAGGTGGCAGTTACTGGGAAGGTTGTCCTGTTGGGAGGTAGAGGTGGCAGTTACTGAGAAGGTTGTCTTGTTGGGTGGGAGAGGTGGCAGTTACTGGGAAGGTTGTCTTGTTGGAAGGTAGAGGTGGCAGTTACTGGGAAGGTTGTCCTGTTGGGAGGTAGAGGTGGCAGTTACTGGGAAGGTTGTCTTGTTGGGAGGTAGAGGTAGCAGTTACTGGGAAGGTTGTCCTGTTGGGAGGTAGAGGTGGCAGTTACTGGGAAGGTTGTCCTGTTGGGAGGTAGAGGTGGCAGTTTCTGGGAAGGTTGTCCTGTTGGGAGGTAGAGGTGGCAGTTACTGGGAAGGTTGTCTTGTTGGGAAGTAGAAGTGGCAGTTACTGGGAAGGTTGTCTTGTTGGGAGGTAGAGGTGTCACCATTTGAGAAGGTTGTCTTGTTGGGTGGCAGAGGTTGCACCAATCAGATGTACGGGAGGAGCTGGAGGGGTGGTTTACACTACAGAATGGCAGCCATTCTTGTTGAGTATGCATTTCACATGATGTAAGTTGACAAATTTCTGTGCACCAAAACTATATTTCTTTTAAACAATGTAATTTGATCTCTGTTTTCAGCACAGAAATTCGTCAGTCACAGCTAATATGTAAACACAGGATGTTAAAGAGGATCTATTACAGTGGTCCTCAAACTAAGGCCCGTGGGCCGAATGTGGCCCCCTGAGGTTTTTTTTACCGGCCCCCAACACACAAAATGTATTACTTATAGGTGAGGTCAGCTACATCTTCAAATATTGGTGGTCCGTATATAGAATAGCAGTGCTGGCACCACCCATCTACATGGAAGCCAGAAAGCAGTAATTCGCTGGTTTCCAATTAAATTCCACATCAGGTGACACTGCTGTCCAATTAGACTGCAGGTTGTCACCTGGGTATGCTTCACTGTCTGACCTGCAAAGACTTCTACATCATTTTATGTATACTCCGGCCCCCCAGCAGTCTGAAGTATGTTGACCCGGCTTTCGACCCAAAACATTTGGGGACCCCTGATCTATAACTATCTAAATTTCCCCTGGGGGGGGGGGGTACTCACCTCGAGGGGGAACTCTGGATCGGATCCTAATGAGGCTTCCCCCGTCCTCCAGTTTCCCACGGTGGTCTTTCGCTGCCCCTCCGAACAGCGGGGATGTAAATATTTACCTTCCCGGTTCCAGCGCAGGTGCAGTAGCAGATCTCGACTCCGAAATAGCCGGGTCCGCTCTACTGCGCAGGCGCAAGTCTCCTGCGCAGTACAGCGGATCCGACTGAGATCGGATATTTCCACCTACTGTATTTCCAAGCGGAGAGCCGCAACAGCGCCCCCACTGGAACAGGGAAAGGTAAATATTGCAAAGCCTGACAAATTGTTGGATGTGCATTTAGTGGGCTGCAGCGAGACCACCATGGGACGGAGGAGGATGGGAAAGCCTCCATAGGATCCAGAGGCTTCTCCGTCCCGAGGTGACTACCCCCCAGGGGAACATTTTTTTTCATTACAGAGTCTTTTAAGCCTTTGTCTGCTTGCATGAAAGCAGGAAGTAGACACACTGTAGATTTATTGCAAGAGATCTGTGAGCTGTAACTAAGAAATGTTTTTCTTTGAAGGTTGTTATGCCGTTGCTTATTATTTAGCGCAGAAAGGAAGTTATGAGTTCAGGTCCGCTTAAAGGAAAGTGGTGTTTAGCTTTGGTAGATGATGCTTCTCTTTGTTTTATTTCTTATTGTTTTATGAATGATTTCTGTGCAGGAGGTTCTCCAAGAGAAGGACAATGTGAACCAGCGCTACTTGCGGAAGAGGGCGCTCTACCTGGCACACATGGCAAACCACTTGTCCAAGAGCAACACATTTGGCAGTATGAAGTTTGCGTACATGAATAGCAATCACATGAAGCCGGTTCTCCTGCTGAGGCCTCAAGGTTGGTATTGGACTGGCACACCCTTCCTGTATGCTGCAGTGGGGAAGGGGTAATACCGGAACTTCTTTTAGGCCTTTCCCTTTCTTTCACTTCCTCTCCCTGGAACCTCTGTACTTTGACATTGAAATAGAACATGAGATGGGCGGGGTGAGTTCTAGGCCATGCCCCTTTTTCACACCTGCAGGAGCGGTGCTTTACATAATTGCTTCCTGCCCTCGCATTGTTGCATTCTGGAAGATAGGAAACCAGGTCCATCAGCACACCAGCCATCATTTCAAAATTCAACGCACACTTTTGTAATTATGGCTGGTGTGCTGATGAACCTGGTTTCTTACGTTTGATGTGATATTGCCTTCATCACAGCATCAAGCACCCAGCACTTGATGGTGTGCTAGCTTCTCTGCATACATTGCATTCTGGAACAGTGTCAGGTGCGATAATTAACGTTGATCTACGTGTAACACTGTTGCTCGTAATCAAAATGAAGAGTACAACTTGCTGGCCGCGGTAGAGGGGTGATTAACTTACCAATGTTGCCGCCTATAGCCGATGAGCTTAACATTGCATTGAGGCCTAGTGCACACAAAATCGCTAGCAGATCCGCAAAACGCTAGTGTTTTTTTCTTCTTGTTGTGAAGCTTTTTGCGGTTTTGTGTAGCGTTTTTTGTGTAGCAGATTACAGATATTGTTACAGTAAAGCTGTTACTGAACAGCTACTGTAACAAAAACGCCTGGAAAACCGCTCTGATCTGGCGTTTTATCAAGCGATTTGCGTTTTTCCTATACTTAACATTGGAGGCAGAAGTGCCTCCGAAATCCAAAAAATGCTGCAGCCCAGGAGTATGCGTTTCTGCAAAACTCCTACCGCTCTGGTGTGCACCAGCCCATTGAAATACATTACCCAAGCGTTTCCACATCTGCAAGCGGTTCTAAAAACGCTAACAAAACCGCTCGGTGTGCACTAGGTCTTACTCATGTTCCATGTCGCTCCAATGCTTCCTCCTTCAAACCCCAAAGTAGGAAGCATGGGAGTGACCGCTCTTGGCCCCGTCCCCCTGAAAGAAAACTCCATTCCGTTTTCTCAGTCACAAGGGAATCTTGGGGATCCGCTTTAAATTGTACCAGAGATGGGGCCCCCGCCATAGAATATACATACCTGGGATTTCCTCCGGCCTGAGTGCTCCAACGGCGTCCTCTTCTCACTCTCTGTTCTTGCCCTGAAAAATCCTACTGTCAGGGCCAGTCGGCGCAGAACGCTCATGGTGATGTGAATGCTGCGGGAGCGTGCGTGCGGCCAAACCGCACATACGCAATTGGCCCCGGACCGGACTCAGAGAACTGGACACCATGGGAGCGATCAGGCCGGGGGGAGCTGTAGGGAGCCCCAGGTATGTATATTTTATGGCGGAAGCCCCATCTCGGGTTCCCTTTTAAGGAGATCATTCGGTAAGTATTTGAGGCTTTTAGATGGGAGAATGTTTGGGAACTGGTGACAAGAGGTCAGGAGGGAAAAAGAAAACCTGGAGATAGGCTTATAAAACAGTTACGTGAATTGTTTTGTTGTTGTCTAGATTGGACCACAGCAAAAATATCCCGAAGATGATTCACTTTTCTTTTCTTCTCTCTCAGGTAAAGATGAGAAGGTGGTGACTGTGCGCATCCACATCTGTCTGCCTCCTGGGTACTTTAAACCAAGCCGATTTTACCCCAGCAAGAACAATATCAGGACAGACTGGTACCAGGGGGAGAGGACTGCACAGGAAGGTAGGCAACAAGCATGTCACATGGGGTCAGTGTGTGCTGGGGGTTGTAGCAGAGTTCTTATACCATGTTAGCCATCAGTTTTACTAGTAGGCCTAAAGCAAAACTGAACTTTTTTCTCTGCTCTAAAAGATAAGTAAAGACATAATAATATAAAACCTTTTGTTACAGCTGATAAAAAATCCTGCAATAATTCTGCAGTGTGTCTACTTACTGCTTTCAAGGAAGCAGACTTAGGGTTAACATCCTGTGTTTACAAATTAGCAGCTCTGATGTGGCATATGAGATTCCTGAGCTGACACAACTGAGAGATCAAATTACGGTGGTGATTAGTCACAAATCAGGGGGGAATTAGACGGGCTAAATGCTCTAAATACATACAGGGTGCATTTCTGTTATGTTTTCCTTTTGTTCTGTGCAAGAGTTCAGGTCCACTTTAAAGCAAACCTAAATTACATATGAACTTATGAGATAATTATGTTTGGTAGAAATGCTACCAAGAACTTATTTTGAATTTATATTGCATTGATAGTGCCCTGGCCTGGTTTTGAACTGGGGAGCCAGTGCTATCCACCCCCACCACCATGCCACCCCCCCCCCCCCTGTGTAGGGTACAGTTTGGTTCATTCAGCTCCCAGCGAAGAGATTTAATTTGTTTGAGGTTTTCTGCACTATCCTGTTACCATGTAAAGTGTTGTAGCTTCTATTTACCTTTCAGGAGAGCTGTGCTGCATTCCACTGCTGTTCAACTGCATCATTTGCATAGACAAAAGCACAGTTTTTTTTTTTTTGTTTTTTTTTTATGTTCTTATAATATAAAAACAAATAGAGAGTGCAAACAAACTGCAAGGGTTCTGGCCCATGGCCTGCTTTTAGCCATGTTTCCAAATCGCTGGCAGTTGTGGGCATTTCAAAAGTTCTAGGATGATGAAAGTGGATGATCGCAGGTGAAATTGCAATTGCGGTTTCTGTACAAAAGATAGGATCGCGGCAAAATCGCTTTGCAATCACTGCGCATAAGTGATTTTGCAGCAATTTTGCTACCCTAACAGAAAAAAAATTGCTAATGGCAGTCCTTCTACAAACACAAGCACTAAAATAATATCGCTACAGGAATCGCCAGAAATTGCTGTACAAATCGCTAGCAAAAAGGCTAGAAATTGGCATTCTGTAGTGGGCATCTGGCCTTAGTAGAATTGGTACCACATTTACCCATGTCTGTGTCACCTTACCATCTCAGGTACGCTTTTAAAGCGGATCCGAGATGAAAAACTAACTATAACAAGTAACTTGTCTATATATCTTATCTAAAGTTTAGATAGTTTACACAGCAAATCTAGCTGCAAACAGCTTCAAAAGTGATACAATGAAGGCAGCCATGTTCTGTTTGTCACATTGTCACAGGCTGAGGGCTGGAGATGCTATCAGCTTGCCTGTGTGTAAATTCAGTTCACTCTCCTCCTCCCCTCTGCCTCTGAAATCGATGGCTAATTACCTCCTCCTCCTCCTGCCCAGACTGAGCTCACATAAGTCCTTGCTACAGTGCCAAGGCACAAAAGGAGCTGTGGGCGAGGCTTGTTTAGTTTATAGGGAATTATTAAGTTTATAGGAAGTATTAAAATAAAAAAAGTATTTGGCTTGAGGAATGCCCTATAAACTATATGAAAGGAACACAATTATGCAATGAGTAAACGTTTATCTCAGATCCACTTTAAAGAGAACCCGAGGTGTGTTTAAAGAATGCTATCTGCATACAGAGGCTGGATCTGCCTATACAGCCCAGCCTCTGTTGCTATCCCAAACCCCACTAAGGTCCCCCTGCACTCTGCAATCCCTCATAAATTACAGCCATGCTGTGAGGCTGTGTTTACATCTGTAGTGTCAGTCTCAGCTGCTCCCCCGCCTCCTGCATAGCTCCGGTCCCTGCCCCTGTCCCTTCCCTCCAATCAGCAGGGAGGGAAGGGATGCAGGCGGGGACTGGAGTTCTGCAGGAGGCGGGGAGAGAAGCAGACTGACACTATAGAGATAAACACAGCCAGCTCTGACAAGCTGTTTGTCAGCAGCATGGCAGTGATTTATGAGGGATTGCAGAGTGCAGGGGGACCTTAGGGGGGTTTGGGATAGCAACAGAGGCTGGGCTGTACAGGCAGATCCAGCCTCTGTATGCAGATAATATTCTTCAAACCCACCTCGGGTTCTCTTTAAAGCCTCACTTCAGACATAGTTTTTTTTTTTTTGTATGCGTTTAGTACATTCTGTATCTCCATTACTTTTAAATCATACATAAAGTTCAGTAACGTTAAAAAGCGAAAAAAAAAATTGCAACAGTTTATATTTACTTTTCCACTAATCTGTGACCCAATGCTGCCTGCTTACTTCTTCCCCTCTTATCTCAGTCTGAACCCCCCCCTCCTTTCCCTTTAGTCACATGAACATGTGGCATGTATGAAGGCGGAGCTTCACTTTGTTTGGGGAGGAGATAAAACCGGGCATTTGAATGTTGAAGAGGAGATGAAGAGCTATGAATTGGTTCAGCAGTCATTTTCACTCTATTTTACTTATCAAGAACAGAAACTTTCTACAAAATGTATTCTATTATATAAATGTTCTAAAGTTAAGAACTATTAAATGCATAATAAACTCAATGAAATGCGTGGAAACTTGGCTTTTAAGTGATGCCTTTTATAGTGAACTGAATAGATTACACCATGCCTGATGAAGGTCGATTATAATGTAAATTCTGCTTTCATCCAGAGGCTTTCCTCTATTGAAGTAAGTATCCATTTGGGGCCCTTTTCTTCCTACAGGGACACTTTAAAGGAAACGCGAGGAGAAAATAAACTGATGAGATAAACAATTGTGTCTACTCTCCTTCTCCTAAAAATGACACAGTTTTATTTTATTTTTAAATCTACTTTTAAAGTTTTTACTGTTTCATTGTCTCTGCTCAATGATACAAATTGTTTGAAGTATGCCAGAGCTAAAAGCTATGAACTATTGCCCCTTTTTTTCAATCTCTTTCCTGCGCTCAGAAGCCATTTTCTGCCAGGAAAGTGTTTTATGGCTTTAATTCCTTATCAGTGAGGGTTACACTATAGTCCCACCCGGTCCTGACCTGGACAGAAACTGTTACTTGCATACATGATTTGTAACGCTTTAAGGCAGAGAAAGAAGAAAAGGAACACAGCCTAGTTATTTGTGAGCTAGGCACTGTACATACACGTGTATATATCATCATGTCACATCACCTCGTGTATTCTTTAAGTTAGCATAAAGGTACAAGAAGTAAGTAATAAGGGACCTAATATAGTTCTGATGTATTTTTTTGTTTTTGTTTGGCCACCAGAGGGCACTGCCAATCCTCCCACCCCGCACTATAACAATGCAGTCCTGTGGGACTCGGCTGTAGAGCAGCACTTCCACCATCTCTCCGCTTGTGCCACAGACTTCCCCGGCATGAAAGACGGCATCTGCATTCTGAAAGTCTGGCTCCGCCAGCGACAACTCGACAAGGTAACTGAAGGGCCAGTGAGGTCACATTCCATCTCCTTGCCTAGATTGCAAGCTCTGAAGTCAAGGTTTGGCATTTGTGCACTCTCTCTGGACTGATTGTATTGTGTTTCTCCTCTAGGGATATGGCTGCTTTAATGGTTTCTTGGCGTCCATGCTTGTTGCGTACCTTTTATCCAAGAACAAGATCACCCGAGCCATGAGTGGCCATCAGGTGTTGCGGAACGTACTGCAGTTCCTGGGTGAGTGCTCCGTCCTCTCTTCTGTTTTTTTTATTATATTAACCAGTTCATGGTTTTGCTGCAGTAAATCTACTACCCCATAGACTTCATCTTAGCTCCAGGGGTGTAGATGTACGTATCTTGCCGATATCGCCGATGCGTGCACCCCTGCGGGCGGCCACGTCTCCACCCAGATCAGTGAATGGGAACACCGTTCCTATTCATGGATCTAGTGCTTGTGATCAGTGCCCACCGGCATCAATGAGATGCCGTGGTCATTGATAAAACGATAAAAACATACACACATTACTTCCTGTTAGCTAACAGTATGCAGAGGAAGATTAAGTGGGGAAAAAGTGATATTAAAAAAACAAAAACATAAATACAGTGGGATGCGAAAGTTTGGGCAACCTTGTTAATTGTCATGATTTTCCTGTATAAATCGTTGGTTGTTATGATCAAAAAGTCAGTTAAAGCGGAACTGTAAAGTTATTTTAGACACATAGTTTCACTTACCTGGGGCTTCCCTAAGCCCCCAGCAGCTGCCCTGTCCCGCGCCGGTCCTGCCCGAGCCGCCGTCCTCCCGCCGCCAGCTCCGTTCCGTGCTGTAGACTTCTAAGTCGACGCCAGCGCAGCCCTGTCGCATGTATTTTTTCATCGCGGCCCCCTCTGCAATAGCGGGGACGCGATGAAAAGAGACGCGTAGCAGGGCTGCGCTGGCATCTACTTAGAAGTCTACGGAACGGAGCTGGCGGCGTGAGAACGGCGGCTCGGGCAGGACCGGCGCGGGACAGGGCAGCTGCTGGGGGCTTAGGGAAGCCCCAGGTAAGTGAAACTGTGTCTAAAATAACTTTACAGTTTCGCTTTAAATATATCATATAGGAGACACACACAGTGATATTTGAGAAGTGAAATGAAGTTTATTGGATTTACAGAAAGTGTGCAATAATGGTTTAAACAAAATTAGACAGGTGCATATATTTGGGCACCACAAAAAAAAGAAATGAAATCAATATTCCGTAGATCCTCCTTTTGCAGAAATGACAGCCTCTAAACGCTTCCTGTAGGTTCCAATGAGAGTCTGGATTCTGGTTGAAGGTATTTTGGACCATTCCTCTTTACAAAACATCTCTAGTTCATTCAGGTTTGATGGCTTCCGAGCATGGACAGCTCTCTTTAACTCTCACCACAGATTTTCAATTATATTCAGGTCTGGGGACTGAGATGGCCATTCCAGAATGTTATACTTGTTCCTCTGCATGAATGCCTTAGTGGATTTTGAGCAGTGTTTAGAGTCGTCGTCTTGTAAAAAGATCCAGCTCCGGCGCAGCTTCAGCTTTGTCACTGATTCCTGGACATTGCTCTCCAGAATCTGCTGATACTGAGTGGAATCCATGCGTCCCTCAACTTTGACAAGGTTCCCAGTCCCTGCACTGGCCACACAGCCCCACAGCATGATGGAACCACCACCATATTTTACTGTAGGTAGCAGGTGTTTTTCTTGGAATCCTGTGTTCTTCTTCCTCCATGCATAACCCTTGTTATGCCCAAATAACTCAATTTTAGTTTCATCAGTCCACAACCCCTTATTCCAAAATGAAGCTGGCTTGTCCAAATGTGCTTTAGCATACCACAAGCGGCTCTGTTTGTGCTGTGGGCGGAGAAAAGGCTTCCTCTGCATCACTCTCGCATACAGCATCTCCTTGTGTAAAGTGCGCTGAATGGTTGAATGATGCACAGTGACTCCATCTGCTGCAAGATGATGTAGGTCTTTGGTGCTGGTCTGTGGGTTTACTCTGACTGTTCTCACCATTCATCGCTTCTGTTTATTCAAGATTTTTCTTGGTCTGCCACTTCAAGCCTTAACTTGAACTGAGCCTGTGGTCTTCCATTTCCTCAATATGTTCCTAACTGTAGAAACAGACAGCTGAAATCTCTTAAACAGCTTTCTGTATCCTTCCCCTAAACCATGATGGTGAACGATCTTTGTCTTCAGGTCATTTGAGAGTTGTTTTGAGACCCCCATATTGCTACTCTTCAGAGAAAATTAAAAAAGAGGAAAACTTTTTAATTGACCACCTTAAATACTCTTTCTCATAATTGGATTCACCTGTATTCACCTTATCCACAGTAACACGTTTTATTTTAAAACTTTAATAGCCAAAAACTGAAAAATTAATTTTTGAATTTTTTTCTTATTATTCCCAATAAAATACATTTAGAATAAAATAATTCTTAGCAAAATGTACCACCCCAAGAAAGCCTAATTGGTGGCAAAAAACAAACAAACAAGATATTGATCATTCAGTTGTGATTAGTAGCGATAAAGTTATTGGCGAATAAAAGGGAGGATCACTGAAATATGAAAATTGCTCTAGTCCATAAGGGGAAAAACTTCTCAGTGGTGAACTGGTTAAGGTTGTTCAGACTAGCGGCCAAGCCACTGCAGTCGCCTAACCTGATCATGTCACTGAGTGAAAGAATTCTGACAGGTTATCATGGTCAACGGTTGCCTAGCATTCAGGAACTGTCTGACGGGTGGTCAACTGCCTGCCTAGGTTGGAATCCAAATAAACAATAGAGCGACTATGGACACTGCGTAAGATCCTTTTAGTTGTATAGTGCACAACTAATCAATGTGATATTACATAAATGAATACAGTTCATTGAACTTGCACATACCAGAGCGGGTCTAAGGCTGGTGGATGCCAGATACTGAGAGGCAGATAGCCGTTTCACGCAGGACACTTCATCGGAGGCTTTGACTCTGATGAAGCGAGTTGAATTGCAGAAGCTTCCAGGCTGCATTCAGTGCTTAGAAATGATGCATAGTGATTGCAGTTTGTCTCTTTTGTCTCTACAGCCAACACTGACTTGACAGTTAATGGAATAACAATGTTCAGATCCACAGACTCCTCCTTGGTAAGTGTAGCTGTTGTGAGAAACATATTAGTGCAAGGCCTCTCTGTCTTTGATCATCAATTCCTATACGCTAGCCCTGGATTTTTCTAGCTTTGCCCCCTACTGGTTTACCTCCTTTATTACACCAGCCGCTGCTTTAAAGTGGACTTGAACTCTTGCACAAGACAGAAAAAAACAGAGACAGAAATGCACCCTGTATGTATTTAGAGAGTTTAGCCTGTCTTAAAGTGAACCAGAGACGAAGCACCCACATGTATTTTACCATATATATCGGTGGGAACATTAGAGAAAACACCTATCCTGCTCTTTGTTTCATTCTATACTGTTCAGCCTGCTTGTTATCAGCCCTGATAAAATCCCAGACGGAGCATTCAGTCTGGCTTTGCTCAGGAATCATAGCTGAGTCTGTCTTGTCTGATGTCTTTTCAAGCCCAAGCCTGCTCCCTTCTTGCTCTGCTATAATGATTTAGCTATAATGATTCCTGAGCAAAGCTAGACTGAATACTCAGTCAGGGAATTTATCAGGGCTGATAACAAGCAGGCTGAGCAGTGAAGAATGAAACAGAGAGCAGGGTAGGTGTTTTCTCTAATGTTCCCACTGATATATATGGTAAAATATATAAGGGGGCTTCATCTCTGGTTCAATTTAATTCCCCCTCATCCACAACTAATCACAAGTGTAATTTGATCTCTCAGCTATGTCAGTTGGCTGCCTCGGGAAAGCAGCTAATTTGTAGACACAGGATGTTAACCCCATGTCTGCTTCTATGAAAGCAGGAAGTAGACACATTGCAAATGTATTGCAGGATTTGTATCAACTTTAACAAAGAAATGTTTTTCTGTAAAGGTTATTATGATCTTGCGTATCTTTTAGAGCAAAGAGGAAGTTCTGAGTTCAAGTCCGCTTTAAGGCCCAGGCTTTGGAGGTAGTCATTTAGACTTTTTAATGTTTAGTATACATGTGGGGGAAAAAAAGCGTAGACTAAACTTCAATAAAGTAAATATACCACAATATATACATATAGGAAGTGTTTCTAGTTCTCATACAAAGCTAATTAATGTAAAATTGGGTGTCCTTAATAAGGATCCATTTGTTGTCAGTGTTGCATTGATGCCAGCGATGATTTGTCTCTGTGTCACTTCTCAGCCATCCATTGAGGATTATCACCAGGCGTTTGAGGTTGTGTTTGTGGATCCGTTAGGCGTGATAAACCTGTGCGCTGACATGACGGCCGCCAAGTACAGACAGGTGAGTGGAGGAACTTGCCGGGCACCTTGCGAATCTGTTTGAAACTTGTGATCCTTCTCAGTAAATTGATATGCCTGAAAGTCTGCTTTGGAGGCGGGCACTCGTACTGAGCAGAGCTCAGTCAGCATTTCCTAGAGTGGTAAAAGTTCTCACTTCACCAAGTGGCCAAAAAATTAGACACCCTCTAATAATGATTTGCTCTGACAATCTACTTCTGTGCAAATTTGCAGCCCCTGAGCCCTGCTGGTCCCAAAGATATGGCATACGAACCTATTTTGTGAACCAGCGGGGCTCGGGGGCTGCAGATTTGCACAGAGGTAGGTCGGGGGGAGGGGGGGAGAATGTGGGTCCCTTCCATACACTTAAAATTACGTGTGACGTCAGGGGCATGTGCAGAGCACTGTGAGCCGTGGTGGCGTGCTGTAGGACGGCCAGCGCAGTCGCAGTGATGCTCGACCCGACTGACTATGAAGAGAGTGCCCGAGGGCAATTAGGACTATCAGAGAGGGGTAGAAAGAAGAACGGGGGGAGCAGTGAGCATCAGGACAGCTCTCCCCCCGTTTTTCATATTTGGACTCTGGTATCCTTTAAAGGAAACATCCAAGCTTGCAAAAAAAACAAAGTCCACTTACCCGGGGCTTCCTCCAGCCCCTGGCAGCCGTCCTGTGCCCTTGCCGCAGCTCCGGTGCCTCCCGTTGTCCCGCACTGCAGAAGCCGACCTGGTAAGGTCGGCTTCTTCTGTGCTCCACGCCGTGGGTCACGTGGTCCGGCCGACGTCATCAGCATTGTACTGTGCAGGCACAACAGTTCTGCGTCTGCACAGTACGATGCTGATGACGTTGGCCGGACCACGTGACCCGCGCCATGGAGCACAGAAGAAGCCGACCAGGAAGCCGACCTTACTAGGTCGGCTTCTGCAGCGCCGGACAACGGGAGGATCCGGAGCTGCAGCAAAGGCACAGGACGGCTGCCAGGGGCTGCAGGAAGCCCCGGGTAAGTGGATTTTTTTTTTTTTTTTTGCGAGCTTGGACCTTCCCTTTAAGGCCCAGTTCACATTAGCGTTCGCTGTCTGGATTCGCCTGATCGGATCCGGACCGTATACTGTACAAACGGAACGGACGTTCCGCATAGCAATGCAAAGTCTATGCGGCCGTTCACACGCGTCCATTCCGTACGGAACGGAGCCGGATCGGATCCGGACACTTTTCCAACATACTCTATTTTTGGGTCCGGATCATCCGGCCGACGCACCCAGACCGGAGCCTGACTGCACCATCCTCCTCCTCCTCCATCCATACCTTATATCATCCAGTACGGAATTGCAGATTTTCAAAACAGCTTATATACCATAGCTGGGAGAGGCTCCAGCCTCAGGGCGCAGTGTAGGAGGGGGTGCACAATTCATTCAGCTGTCATTCCCAATTGTGTTTGAAGCAGAAAGAAATAAGAAAAGGTGATACATGGCAGCGACTGCAAGCCAGATAAGTAGAGATTAAGGTGTTAGGGGGTTGGGGGCCCTGGGGCACCTCTTAGTGTAATAGCAATCAGTGTGTGACGGCTGGGGTGGGAGGGATGGGGGGGCGCACTTTGCTGTCTCAGCCTTAGGTGCTGAAGGACCTTGTCCCACCTCTGACCACACTACATGCTACAGCTGGCCTAGCATGTACCATACTACCATTATGATAAATTCAATAGAAACTTTTTCTATTGAATTGATGCTACTGTGTAGCATGTAGTGTGGTTGATGGTCTAGGGGGTAAGACAGATACCTACTACCTTTTAGGTATCGGAGGAGGAAGAGGTTTTGATGTTATTGCGGAAAATTCCGCCGGAATTATAAAATTTCTGCGGAATTCCGTTTGAGAGGTATAGGAATTCCGTTTCGACTACCGAAATCGGAATTAATCCAATTCCGGCCGGAATTAATAATTCCGCGGAATTTTCCGAGCACCCCTACATCCGTGCATAGAAATCAGTGGAGTGGAGCAGCAGTGACTTTGTGCTGGAGCTGTTTGGCAGTATATGTCGGACGTGGAGGTGAGGCCCTACACAGCGGAGGACCTGATTCTACATGTGCACCTTCTGCTGACCTCCCAGACCCCAACAATATTTATATAGTTATATAGTTTGTATCTCTTTTACCAAACGGATCCGGATCGCAGCCGTATCAATACGTATGCAAACGGACCGGATCGGATCCGGATCGGAACCGTAAGGTCCAGTCATCCAGTCCGTTCTTTACAGAAACGCAAGTGTGAACGGGGCCTAAGGGGAAAAAACCTGTAGTAGGCAAGCGGTTAATGTGTATGAAATACCTTGACTGCTGGTTGTTTTTTTTGTTCCCCAGTGACCGCAAAACTGCCAACAAGGGTTTGTCGACGGCTCTTGCATGCTCAGTAGCACAGTAGCTCTTGTTTGCAAAGAGTTATTATTGTTTTTACTTTTGTACTTTTTCAGGTTCAGTTTGAGGCCAAGGAATCTCTGAAACATTTAGATGACACGACGAGCAATGGCTTCCTCCTGCTTCTCATGGTCCCCAAACCTTTCATCCGGACGTTCGATCACGTCTTTCAGTAAGTCTTGCCAGGGAAGTCTCAGGCAGGGGTCGCACTTGTCTGTTTTTGTGCGCAGAGTAAACGCATTGAAACTGAGAACCCTTGTTATTCACTTATATATTTGCATGCAACTTTCATGAGCAGAAAACCAACTGAGCTCCTGCAGCAGAATTCTGCGCACTGTACATTTTCTCTATCAGATACATTAACTACTGTGCTCGTTTCTCTGCATGCAAACGCGTGGGCTGCAGAAAAACACGCACAGAAAACAGACAGTCAAGTGTGATCCCAGTCTATTTTTTTTATTATTCTTAATGAGGGTTCCCCCCCCCTCCAAAAGCTATTCATTAATTCTACCACACTGAGGTAAAGAGGTACTTATGTATTATACTTTGTACCGAATTTGACTGCCCCCTGTTTTAAAGATATTTACTCCCCTTTGGAAAGCTATATATTAGAAAGCTTTCATTTGCAATATGGCCCGCATCAGTGCAATGCACCTTAGCCATTAGGTGAGTATAGAGGCAGTTTCAGGATGTGGGTCATAAGGTACATAAAGGGGCTAAAATAAGGCGTTCATTCTTGGCAAAAACCCGTAGGGTGGCCAAATACGGGACAATCCATTAGAACAGTTGTTTTTTTTTGTGGTCACTTAGCTTTAAAGGGAACCTTAACCGGCGGGGAAAAAAAAATTCACTTATCTGGGGGCTTTCCCAAGCCTCCTGCAGCCGTCCTGTGCCCGCGCCGGTCCTTTGGTGCCCTCCGGTCTCCCTCCGCTGCTAAGTTTCGTTTTCGGACGACTGCCAGTCGTCCTCGGGCAAAGCGTCATCTTCTTCCGGATTCCCCGTCGTAAAGAGCCGTAAAGAATGTCCGCATGACGCCAAACGCTACTATATTTGGGGAAATCCCTATTTCTCGTACAGCGCTTGCGCACGTTCTCCTCTGTGTCAGCGTGCGCATTGCACACTGACTGTGGAGATTATCCCGCAAGCGTCACACATGGGATGCATTCAAAAGAGTCACTTCCAGTTTTGTTATGGTAACAGAGCCGACACACTTTCAATTATGATTGGCCAATTACTGACCAATTTTACCACCTCCATGTAGGATGAGGGTCAAAAGATATTGAATACTGTGAACAGACTGTCTAGGTAAGCCCTCATAGTACATGGAGGTAGTAAAATTGGTCAGTGATTAGTCAATCATAGTTGAAAGTGTGTATCGGGCTTAACAAACTCATTTATTGCTAAGATTTGGCATTTCTGGGGGAGATCAACTTTCATTAGCTGCACCCATTTTCCTCAGACAATGATTGTTTTTCTTTCTCTTTAAGCATTAAGCATGTGACTAAACTGCAGAGCACCTGTAAGAAGATGAACCTACATAATGAACTGCTAGACAGATGTGGAGATTATGTATCGACTGCCCTGCCCTTCATCCTACCTCTGGTAAAGCGAGGTTTGGACCAAAGGCTGATTCTTGTGTCACACTCTCTTCTACAGAGGCCAGAGGTAAGAAGCCTGTTTGTTTTAATAAAATGTGAGTACCCGTAATGCTCATCATAAGTCTGTGCTACATCATGACACTTACCTTGCTGCCTGTTTCAGTCTGATCTGCCCTGTGAGCTTGTAATCCCCTCTGTAAAAACCACCGACTGAGCTCTCAGGTGGCTGCTTATCAGGAAGCTCTATAGCAGTGAGCAGTCTGCTCAAGCCCGCCCCCCTCTCTGCCTGTGTTCTTCCTATCTTTGAGAGCAGTCTGCTCAAGCCCGCACCCCCTCTCTGCCTGTGTTCTCTCTATCTGTGAGTGCAGTGTGCTCAAGCCCGCCCCCTCTCTGCCTCTGTTTTCCTTATCTGTGAGAGCAGTCTGCTCAAGCCCGGCCACTCTCTGCCTGTGTTCTCCTTATCTGTGATACCAGTCTGCTCAAGACCGCCCCCTCTCTGTCTGTGTTCTCCCTATCTGTGAGAGCAGTCTGCTCAAGCCTGCCCCCCTCTCTGCCTGTGTTCTCCCTATCTGTGAGAGCAGTCTGCTTAAGCCCGCACCCCCTCTCTGCCTGTGTTCTCCCTATCTGTGAGAGCCGTCTGCTCAAGCCCACCCTCCTCTCTGCCCGTGTTCTCCCTATCTGTGAGAGCCGTCTGCTCAAGCCCACCCCCCTCTCTGCCTGTGTTCTCCCTATCTGTGAGAGCAGTCTGCTCAAGCTCGCACCCCCTCTCTACCTGTGTTCTCCCTATCTGTCAGAGCAGTCTGCTCAAGCCCACCCCCCTCTCTGCCTGTGTTCTCCCTATCTGTGCACAGATCAGCTTCACAGAGAGCAGTGCCTGTGAAGAGAAAAGCAGCTCAGTAATCATATTTATATATCTACACAGATAATTAGTGCCCCAGCTTGAGTTACGCACTTATCTCTCCCGATCTGAGACAGGAACATACAGGGACACATCTCGATGATGATGATGATGATGATAACTGTACACAGATCTAATGCAGCAGCCGCTGTGCTTGTCTTTGGTTTTACAGGAATAAGTAAAAGTAATTGTGCCTATGTTTATACAGCATGTCTGCAGGTTTTTTTCCCCAAAACAGGTGTCCCCGGTTAATAAACGAGATGGGGACTGTAGGTTAATTCTTAACCTGAATCTGTTCTTAAAGCGAACCTTAAGTCAAGTAAAAAAAATGAGATTTACTCACCTGGGGCTTCCCTCAGCCCCCAGCAGCCGATCGGTGCCCTCGCAGCTCCGCTCCGATGTCCCAGGACCCGCCGGCGAGCACTTCCGGTTTGGCCGTCACCGGCCGACAGGCATGGGAGCGCGAGTGATTGTTCGCGTTCCCAGCCTGTATATCGCCCCCTATGCTGCTATTGCGGCCAGGAGGTCGCAATAGCAGCATAGGGGGCGATATACAGGCTGGGAACGCGAACAATCACTCGCGTTCCCATGCCTGTCGGCCGGTGACGGCGAAACCGGAAGTCGTCGCCGGCGGGTCCTGGGACATCGGAGCGGAGCTGCGAGGGCACCGATCGGCTGCTGGGGGCTGAGGGAAGCCCCAGGTGAGTAAATCTCATTTTTTTTACTTGACTTAAGGTTCGCTTTAAGTCGAAACAATGTGCTCTCTCTCTTTGTTCCCTAAACCTCCTCTGTGCCTCCAGTGTCCACCTCTGGGTCACCTCTGCCCTCTGTACATACTTATACAAGTTTAAAAGCCATTTTTTCTTTGAATTTTTTTAAAATTGATTTCCTCAGAAACTACAAGTCCAATTTGAATTTTTTGGGGCTTGTTACCATGGAAACACTGAATCCATGCCGTTCTTATCGGCGGGTCGTTCGTAAGTCGAGGACTACCTGTATACATATGTCCCTGCATACATTATTTGATGGAGAACTTTACACACAGTACACTGACCCGGAAGCAGATGGTGGCCATCTTGGATTTTACACAGGATAAAAAAAAATTAAAATTAAGAAAGAAATGAGCACAAGAGAGCAACAAAAATTACAGGTATAGTAAACTACCTCTCCAGACCCCTGCCAATCTCCATCATAAGTCTATGGGAGCAATGCCTGGTATGGTAAACCCAGATATAATGTAACTTCTGTTATAGTAAACCTGTTTTTTGGCCCCTACGTGACGCTGACTCTGGATGTAGTAAAAAGTGGGCGGAGCATGCGTCATATGTCAGTGTGAAACCCATGGTCGGCTGCTGGTTTCAAGTGAGTTGATGCCTGATAACATTTGTAAGACAAGAAGAATCACAGAGCGGGCGTACTCCCTGCAAAATTAAGGAGAGTGGAGATGAGAGTGCTAAGTCCCGCCTGCAGAGGTATCGGAGCCACTCACAGGAAGCGGAAGTACCTTTTTAAGATATCCAACAGTGTTATTTTATACTAGCCGACTCGCGTCGTAGCATACGCCGCATCTTCTATCTATCTAATAGAGTACGTGCCTCAACCTTGAAGCAAGAAGAATAAAGGTGGGTACACACATCAGATAAAAGTCTTTGGAAAATCAAAGGTCACAGACCAATTTTACCCCCTTCCGTGTAGTATGAGAGCCATACTCTACACAGTCTATTCTATTGAGCTGAACTCCCCATCAGATTGAAATCTTTGCAAGATGCTGCACACACAGATGCTGTACACATGCAAAAGATCAGTATCTGCAAAAGATCAGTATCTGCAACAGATCAGTTCCTGCCAAAGATCAAAATACATTCATAGTCAATATCTGCAGATCTCATACACACCTTGTTTAACGGACAATAATCTGCAGATCAGATCAACCTGGATGGATCTTTGGATCTGCAGATGAATGTCCGTCAAACAAGGTGTGTATTATGCTGGGCATACATGGTACGTTTTCTACCGTGTAATCGAGCCACTGGCTCGATTCCCGCTCGTCCCCGCGGGCACTTTCTTATCTTCCACTCGTTTCTTCTTTTGCCCTGCCCGCCGGTATCAAGCACATCGGAAAATATCAATCAAACCATCAGCGGCTCGATTACATGGTAGAAAACGTACCGTGTATGCCCAGCATGAGATCTGCAGACATAGACTATGAATGCATTTTGCAGAAACTGATTTTTTTGCAGGAACTGATCTTTTGCAGATACTGATCTGTTGAATGTCTACAGCATTGTTGTGTGCAGCATCTTGCAAACATTTTTATCTGATGGGGAGTTCAGCTCAATAGAATAGACTGTAGAGTATGGCTCTCATACTACATGGAAGGGGGTAAAATTGGTCTGTGATCTTTCATTTTCATTTTCCAAATGTATGCGTGCTCAAACACCAAGTTTAACCCTAAGCCTAATTGGCTATTCATGAGGAAATGCTCATGCAAATATGCATTTGCTTTCGCATGCGAAACTATGCAGGGTCAAAAAAGTTCATGCTACATTAGCACTATCCAGGAGCGCCACGGGGAGGATTCCCAATACCCCCTTTTTATACAACCGGGGGGTCCGCGGGGTCCCAGGCTCTCTCACTGCCTGGGAACCACAGCGGCACCCCGGCGTCATGTGACTAAAAACACTTCCTCCTTCCGGGATGAAGGAGGAAGTGTATAGTCATGTGACGCCGGATTGGAGCGCATCGTGGGAGGCGACGAGGGACGGATGAAGAAGACGTCATGATAGGTAAGATTTAATCCCCCGCCCAGGCCGCAATGCATTACTGGGAGAAATCCGGATTGCTACTATCGAGTAGCATCCGGATCGGTTTTGAGCAGCACTGCCTGGGACCCCGCGGTCCCCCCGGTTGTATAAAAAGGGGGCATTGGGAATCCTCCCAGTGGCGCTCCTGGATAGTGCTAACGTAGCATGTAGCAGTGTTGCTTGCAAATTTTCGCCTAAGTCATTTTCGCATCGAAAATCCCGTTTTCAATTTTGGCAAATTTTCGCGAAAATCTTAAAAAATATTTCGTTTTCGACCAGCATCGAAAATTCATTGTATGCGGATGCTTATGCCCTTATGCGGAAAAATGTCCGCAATAATCCGCATGGAAATTCAGTCTACGTTTATATGGAAAAATGTCCGCAATAATGCACAAGAAGCTTCTCTGTATACGGCCGCTAATGCCCTTATGCGGAAAATGTCTGCTATGATACGCAAGTAACGCGAAAATGAACGCGAAAAAATTCGATGGAAAATTTGCCTGTCAAAACGAAATTAGATCAAAATTCGGTAAAAATTAGGCGAAACAAATTTTTCTATTTTTGCTCATCACTAGTATGTAGCAGGGCGACCTCTTTGCGGTATTGGTTTTTTGACCCTGCATAGTTTGGCATGCAAAAGCAAATTTGCATGAGCATTGCCTCATGAATAGCCAATTAGGCCAGATTTGCAAAGCCAGACTTGCTAGGGTAGGCCTCTTTTCCACGGACAGTTGATAGGCAGTAAAATGCCTCTCAAACTCTTACAACTGCTCACTACTGCCTGGTAACAGCTTGCTGCTGCCTGGTAACAGCTTGCTGCTTGCCTGGTAACAGCTTGCTGCTTGCCTGGTAACAGCTTGCTGCTTGCCTGGTAACAGCTTGCTGCTTGCCTGGTAACAGCTTGCTGCTTGAGCACACAGCTCAACAGTCCGTGGAAAAGAAACCTTAAACTTGGTGTTTGAGCACGCATAAATTTTCTTATGCAAAGTACTTCTTCTTGCTTGAAGGTTGAGGCATGCTGCTCTTTGCCAGGAAAGCGTTTTATGGCTGTAATTCCATCCTTATCAGTGATGATTGAGATAGTCTGACTAGGTCCCAACTGGGGAGAAACTGTCACTTGCATACCTTAAATGTTTACCCTTTCAGGCAGAAAAAAAGAACACAGCCTAGTTGTCTACTGTATGTGTTTTGCGCTGTACCTACACGTCTATCTGATTATGTCACCATGGGTACACTTTATATTATCGGCTTTAGTGTCAAAGATCAGGAAGTGAAGGGCAGTTGGGCACCCTCTGTGTTGATGACACAGATTGTAGCACGAAACTGGCAGAAGGTGTTAACCTACCTCACTATAGCCAGCAATGAATTGACAGGAGTGTAATTTGACACAACTGTATAATTCTGTCTTTCGGATTATTCTTGTACTAAGTGAGTGACTGTTGTCCCCACAGTGGGATATCACAGAAGAGCCTGCAGAACACCAAGATGTAGACTCTGTGTCTGTGGGGCTTCTGCTTACACCAGAGTTCTATACCAGTGCATTGGAGAAAGGACCGGCTGCAGACAGCACAGAGGTAAGCCTGACAAAGCTAACAATGGTTCCTTTTGTTTTTATTTTTTAGGAGTATCCGTATACTGATTTATCATAGGAATCCAAAGACAACTGAATTATAAGTGAGGCAGCTACAAAACACAACCAATCAGAACTCTGCTTTCATTTACCAGCTAAGCCCTGATTGGTTACAGCGGTCTTCAAGAGAACCCGAGGCGGGGTTCTAACAACGCAACCCCCATACAGAGGCTGGGTCTGCCTATACAGCCCAGCCTCTGTTACTATTTAGATTCCCCCTAAGCCCCCCCCCCCCCCCCCCCCTGCGCTCTGCGAGACCCCATTATTCAGAGCCGCGCTGCCAACACAGAGCGTGTCGCAGCGGGCTGTATTTGCCTCCATAATGCCAGTCTCGCCGCTCCCCCACCTCCTGCATCGCTCCGGTCCCTGCCCACGTCCCTTCCCTCCCGCTGATTGGAGGGAAGAGACGCGGGCGAGGACCGGAGCGATGCAGGAGGCGGGGGGAGCGGCCGCGACTGACAGGAGGAGGTAAACACAGCCAGCACCGCGCGGCTGTGATTTATCGGGTCTCGCTGTGCGCAGGGGGGGGCTTATGGAAAATCTAAATAGCAACAGAGGCTGGGCTCTATAGGCAGACCCAGCCTCTGTATGGGGATTTTGTTGTTAGAACCCCGCCTCGGGTTCTCTTTAAGAAATCAACTGTGTTCTAGATTAGGCCAGAGTCCAGACCCAGGTGCCTGATCCCTCTCCACTTGTATGATCCCTTCTGTTTGCATATATGACTATGTAACGAGCCAAGCTTATTATTGGCAATTTATTTTTTTACCTGCCACATTTTAAAGTGCATTCCTCCCTATTAAAGTCAACTGAGCAGGAGGTTCACTTTTTTAAATGAACCTTCCCATAAGGGAGGTTGATAATGGAGTGTGGGGGGAATACTTACCTGCGGGGTGCTGCTCCTCTGTCCCCCGGTCCGTATGGGATCCTCCATGTTCTTCAGCTGCCGAATTTTCAACTTCCTGACACTGTCTTGCATGCCTCAATGCATGCTGGGGGATGTAGTCTGTGACTACGAGAACACCTCTGTACTCATTCACGGACATTTCCCAGCATGTATTCTGCTGCATGCAGCTTTCCTGGCAATTGGAAAAAAATGTAGCACATCTGCTGTCTCTCCTGGGGAAGATGTTGGATCCCATACGGACCGGGTGCTAGAGGTGCAGCACCGTAGGTATAGGTAAGTAGTGACACTCATGCATTGTTGAAGTGGCTGGTGCACGGTAGTTCGGGTGCCAGAGATCGCCACTTTCAGAATATCGGTAAAATTACAGATATTGGACTCAATTCACTAAGGGCAGCTCAGAAAAGTCATTTTGGTCGGTAAAATACAGCATCTGGTGTAGATCTTCCACATGAGGCAGAAGTTCAATAATTTACCAAACAAACATGCCTCAGTTCACTAAGCCCTGGTCGGTAAGTGCCACTTACCAGCCTTCTAGCAGGGCAGCGGGCAGGCAGGGAGCTGTGTGTATGACTTGTGGGTTTCTGTTCAATGCAGCCTGTCATTCCTTTAGATGTGCTGGAGCTCTTCTGCATGCCAAAATACAGATTTTCACATTTAACCACTTAAGCCCAACTGGACGAACAGTCTCGTCCGATTGGGCTGCGCGCACTCCCGCCGCCGGCCGTTAGCCGAACGATCAATGAAAGGGATTATAGATCCCTTTCATTGATCGAAGGCCCCCGCAGGAAAGCCGACGGCGTCTCATCAGACGCTGCGGTTTTTCTGAGTTCAAAAAGTTCCCCGTCTTCATTCTTCTTCCTGGGAACGAGATCGATCGCTCCCAGGACTTTTTGACTGTTGCCATCTTGTGGCCAAATAGTAAAACTACACCCACATCCACTTTTTATTAAAAAAATACATTTTTAACATTTAAAATTAGCTGTTCATCTCCCACATCAAAAAATACCCAAATAAAATTTTTAATAAAAAACAAAAAAACAAAAACCTTAAATAGTTACCTAAGGGTCTGAACTTTTTAAATATGCATGTCAAAGGAGTATATTAATATATATTTTTAAATTATGGGCTTGTAAATAGTGATGGACGCAAATTGAAAAAATGCACCTTTATTTCCAAATTAAATATTGATGCCATACATTGTTATAGGGACATAATTTAAATGGTGTAATAAGTGGGACAAATGGGCAAATAAAATACATGGGTTTTAATTACGGTACCATGTATTAATTTCAAACTATAATGGCCAAAAGCT